>NC_053028.1:452474439-452629474 GCF_003073215.2 Triticum urartu
TACTAGTTGGAATAGCTTCTACCCACTTAGTAACGTAATCAACAGCAACTAAAATATGTATATATCCATTAGAGGAAGGAAAAGGTCCCATATAGTCAAAGCCCCAAACATCAAATGGTTCAATAACGAGTAAATAGTTCATAGGCATTTCTTGATGTCTACTAATATTACCAATTCTTTGACATTCATCACAAGATAAGATAAACTTACGGGCATCCTTGAAGAGGGTAGTCCAGTAAAAACCAAATTGTAATACCTTATGTGCAGTTCTATCTCCCGGATTCTAGAGTCGACCTGCAGGCATGCAAGCTTCGGAGTGACACTTGCGTAGGATCTGTTCCTGTTCATGCTCAGGTACACAACGTCTAATAACACCATCTACTCCTTCTTTATAAAGATGGGGGTCATCCCAAAAGTAATGCCTCAAATCATAGAAGAACTTTTTCTTTTGCTGGTATGTGAAACTAGGTGGTATAAACTTAGCAACAATGTAATTAGCATAATCAGCATACCATAGAACAGTATGAGAAGAATTTATGACATTTAATTGCTCATCAGGAAAGCTATCGTCAATAGGTAGTGGGTCATCAAGCACATTTTCTAACCTAGACAAGTTGTCTGCAACGGGGTTCTCAGCTCCCTTTCTATCAACAACATGTAAGTCAAATTCTTGTAGCAAGAGAACCTATCTAATAAGACTAGGTTTAGCATCTTTCTTTTCCATGAGATATTTAATAGCAGCATGATCAGTGTGAATAGTTACTTTAGAATCAACAATATAAGGTCTGAACTTATCACAAGCAAATACAATTGCTAAGAATTCTTTTTCAGTAGTAGCATAATTTCTTTGAGAATTGTCTAGGGTTTTACTAGCATATTGAATAACATTTAATTTCTTATCAACTCTTTGTCCTAGAACAGCACCTATAGCATAATCACTAGCATCACTCATAATTTCAAAGGGTAAATTCCAATCAGGTGGCTGAACAATAGGTGCAGAGATCAATGCTTTCTTAAGTATTTCAAATGCTTCTACACAATCATCATCAAAGACAAATGGTATATCTTTTTATAATAAATTAGTCAGAGGCCGAGAAATTTTTGAGAAGTCCTTAGTGAACCTCCTATAAAATCCGGCATGACCAAGGAAACTTCTTATACCTTTGATGTCCTTGGGACATGGCATCTTCTCAATAGCATCAACCTTGGCTTTATCAACCTCAATACCTCTTTCAGAAACTTTGTGCCCCAAGACAATACCTTCATTCACCATAAAGTGGCACTTTTCCCAATTCAAGACAAGATTAGTTTCTTCACATCTCTGCAAAAATCAATCAAGGTTGCTCAAACAGTCATCAAAAGAAGATCCATAGACGGAGAAATCGTCCATGAAAACCTCACAAATCTTTTCACAAAAGTCAGAGAATATAGCCATCATGCATCTTTGAAAGGTAGCAGGTGCATTACATAAACTAAAAGTCATACTTCTATAAGCAAAGGTACCAAAAGGGCAAGTAAAAGTAGTTTTTGATTGATCTTTGGCTGACACAGGTATTTGAGAGAAACCAGAGTAACCATCTAGAAAGCAAAAATATGTATGTTTGGATAATCTTTCTAGCATTTGATCGATAAAAGGTAAGGTGTAATGGTCCTTTTTAGTAGCCTTATTTAATTTGCGGAAATCAATTACCATGCTATAACCTGTAATAATTCTTTGAGGAATCAATTCATCTTTATCATTAGGAACGACAGTAATACCTCCCTTCTTAGGGACACAATGGACATGACTTACCCACCGACTATCAGCAACGGGATAGATTATACCTGCCTCAAGGAGCTTTAGTATTTCCTTTCTTACCACTTCTTTCATTTTAGGATTCAGCCGTCGTTGATGATCACGAACTAGTTTAGCATCTTCTTCCAAATTTATTTTATGTTGACATAGAGTGGGACTAATGCCCTTAAGATCATCAAGAGTATACCTAATAGCAGCACGGTGCTTCTTCAGAGTTTTCAATAATCTCTCTTCCTCATGCTCTGAAAGGTTAGCACTAATAATAACATGATATATCTTTTTCTCATCAAGATAATCATATTTAAGAGTATCAGGCAACGGTTTAAGCTCAAACACGGGATCACCCTTGGGTGGAGGGGGATCCCCTAGGATTTCAACAGGAAAATTGTGTTTCAGAATAGGTTCCTGTTTAAAGAATACTTCATCTATTTCCCTTCTTTCATTCATAAACATATCATTTTCATGGTCTAGCAAATATTGTTCTAAAGGATCGCTAGGAGGTACGGCAATAGAAACAAGACCAATAATTTCATCCTTACTAGGTAATTCTTCTTCACGGTGTTGTCTACTAAATTTAGAGAAATTAAATTCATGAGACATATCATATAAACTGATAGTAACAACATACCTCTTGCAATCTATGGTAGCATTAACAGTGTTTAAGAAGGGTCTACCAAATATAATGGGACAAAAGCTATCTTGTGGGGAACCAAGAACAAGAAAATCAGCAGGATATTTAGTTTTACCACACAAGACCTCAACATCTCTAACAATTCACATTGGTGATATAGTATCTCTGTTGGCAAGTTTAATTATGACATCAATATCTTCTAACTCAACGGGTGCAATATCATGCATGATTTCTCTATATAGGCTAATAGGTATTGCACTAGCACTGGCACCCATATCACATAAGCCATGATAACAATGATCTCCTACTTTAACAGAAATAACAGGCATGCCTACCACAGGTCTAGGTATATCTTTAGCACAAGGTTTAGCAATTCTAGCAGTTTCATCACAGAAATAAATAACATGCCCATCAATATTATCAGACAAGAGATCTTTAACAATAGCAGTATTAGGTTCAACTTTAATTTTCTCAGAGGTGCATAAGTTTTAATATTGCTTTTACGAACCATAGTTGAAGCTTTAGCATGATCCTTTATCCTAACAGGGAAAGGTGGTTTACATAAGAAGTAGGAACAATTGAATCATTATAAGTGACAATTTTTTCTTCAACTTTAATAGGTGCAGCTACTATTACTTCTACGGGAGGATGATATTTAAACCACTTCTCCTTGGGGAGATCAACATAAGTAGCAAAAGATTCACAGAAAGAAGCTACTATCTCGGAGTCAAGTCCATATTTAGTGCTAAATTTACAGAAAACATCAGTATCCATCAAAGATTTAACACAATCAAACATAGGTGTCATACCTGACTCCTTACCTTTGTCGAGATCACAATCTTCAGACTTGCGTTTAATTCTTTCCAATAAATCCCATTTGAATTCAATAGTCTTCATCATAAAAGATCCAACACAAGAAGTATCAAGCATGGTGCGATTGCTATCAGAAAGTCGAGCATAAAAAATTTGAATAATCATTTCTCTTGAGAGCTCATGATTGGGGCATGAATATAACATTGATTTAAGCCTCCCCCAAGCTTGAGCGATGCTTTCTCCTTCGCGAGGCCAAAAATTATATGTATAATTGCGATCACGATGAACAAGATGCATAGGATAAAACTTCTGATGAAATTCCAATTTCAGTCGCTTGTAGTTCCATGACCCCATATCATCACATAGCATATACCATGTTGATGCATCTCCCTTCAAAGATAAAGGGAAGACCTTCTTCTTAACAACATCTCCGGGTACACCTGCAAGCTTAAATAATCCACAAACTTCATCCACATATATTAGATGCTCATCAGGATGCTTTGTTCCATCTCGTACAAAAGGATTAGCTAGCAGTTTTTCTATCATACCCGAAGGAATTTCAAAGCAGACATTTTCATTCTCAGTAGGTTCAGTAGGTTGAGGAGCAACTCTTTGCTCTACTGGTCGGGGTGAAGATACCCCGAACAAGCCCCTCAGAGGATTACTTTCCATAGTAACAAGTGACAATAAATTTCAGCACACTATATAAATTTTTCCTTACCAAATTCCACCTACCAAAGGCGCTTCACTCCCCGGAAACAGCGCCAGAAAAGAGTCTTGATGACCCACAAGTATAGGGGATCTATCGTAGTCCTTTCGATAAGTAAGAGTGTCAAACCCAACGAGAAGCAGAAGGAAATAATAAGCGGTTTCCAGTAAGGTATTCTCTGCAAGTACTGAAATAAGTGGTAACAGATAGTTTTGTGATAGGATAATTTGTAACGAGCAACAAGTAACAAAAGTAAATAAAGTGCAGCAAGGTGGCCCAATTCTTTTTGTAGCAAAGGACAAGCCTGGACAAACTCCTATATAGATAAAAGCGCTCCCGAGGACACATGGGAATATCATCAAGCTAGTTTTCATCACGTTCGTATGATTCGCGTTCGGTACTTTGATAATTTGGTATGTGGGTGGACCGGTGCTTGGGTACTATCCTTATTTGGACAAGCATCCCACTTATGATTAACCTTTATTGCAAGCATCCGCAACTACAACAAAAGTATTAAGGCAAACCTAACCATAGCATAAAACATATGGATCCAAATCAGCCCCTTATGAAGCAACGCATAAAGTAGGGTTTAAGCTTTTGTCACTCTAGCAACCCATCATCTACTTATTACTTCCCAATGCGTTCCTCTAGGCCCAAATAATGGTGAAGTGTCATGTAGTCGACGTTCACATGACACCACTAGAGGGATGACAACATACATCTCATCAAAATATTGAACGAATACCAAATTCACAGGACTACTAATAGCAAGATTTCTCCCATGTCCTCGGGAACAAACGTAACTACTCACAAAGCATATTCATGTTCATAATCAGAGAGGTATTAATATGCATATAGGATCTGAACATATGATCTTCCACCAAATAAACCAACTAGAATCAACTACAAGGAGTAATTAACACTACTAGCAACCTACTAGCACCAATCTCGGACTTGAAGATAAGAATTGGATACAAGAGATGAACTAGAGTTTTGAGACGAGATGGTGCTGATGAAGATGTTGATGGAGATTGCCCTCTCCCGATGAGAGGAGCGTTGGTGATGACGATGGCGATGATTTCCCCCTCCCGGAGGGAAGTTTCCCCGGCAGAACAACTCTGCCAGAGCCCTAGATTGGTTCCACCAAGATTCCGCCTCGTGGCGGCGGAGTTTCGTCCGAGAAGATGGCTTCTTATTTTTTTTCTCATCGAAAGACTTCATATAGTAGAAGATGGCCACCGGAGGGCCACCAGGGGCCCACGAGGTAGGGGGGCGCCTTGGGGGGTAGGGCGCGCCCCCACCCTTGTGGGCAGGGTGTGGCCCCCCTGGGGAACTTTTTCCGCTGAGTATTTTTTATATATTCTGAAAACGTCTTCCGTGAAGTTTCAAGACTTTTGGAGCTGTGCAGAATAGGTCTCTAATATTTGCTCATTTTCCAGCCCAAAATCCCAGCTGCCAGCATTCTCTCTCTTTATATAAACCTTGTAAAATAAGAGAGAATAGGCATAAGTATTGTAACATAATGTGTAATAACAGCCCATAATGCAATAAATATCGATATAAAAGCATGATTCAAAATGGACGTATCAGGCGCCATCCGCATGGGCGAGTTGGCGCGCCCTTCTCCCGGATTTGTCCGTGTGACAGATTCCTCTACCATGGCAACATTTTATCTGCCAAGGTAGCGCTTTTGATTAGCATTGTTGTGCCTTCAAGTGTCGTTGCCCATTTCACTGCCATGGCGTTTTCTGCTGCCATGGCAGCACTTTTGCTGAAAGTCTTAGTGGGTGGAGCTGGGACGCTGACAGGAGGTGAGGCGGAAGCAAGCCAGATACAAGTGATGCCTCCATGATGAGTGGCGGTAGTTATCCCATCGGCAATAATCGGGACACGGGGACAACAATGCCATAGGGGAATGTGATTGCGATGAGTTTGACTCACTAAGTGTTTGCTTTAGATGGTTGTTGTATAAGGGATGCTAAAGGCAGTGTATAGGAGCTCACGTAGAGTTTCCTGCGATGAACGATGGCGGAGAAGGAAGACGTCGTGGGACACCAAAGAAACAGGGGATGAGGCACCGTGCTGATTGGAATTATAGGCAAAAAGGTGAGGGAGGAGGATGAGTTCTTTATCCGAGGAGACGATCCCAAGCGCACTAACAAAGTGATTGTCCTCAAATGAGGGGAAGTAGGCTTGGACCACCTTTGGAGAGGCATCAAAATTTGCAGCAAGCTTAACATGGATCTAGTCTTCCATTTCATCCCGCCGCCTAAGGCTGAATTCCCCCGGGGCTAAGGAGGGTGTGGTTGGGGCTTGGCTATGTGTCACTGTAGCGACACGAAAGTTAACATCGCGTGAAGGAACAGCCGGGTGGGCCGGCCCAGTAACAGTTTTCTTCATCTCCCCACTCAGTTTCGTTTTTTCTTTCTCTTTTTTTAAAAAAGAATTTTTATATTTTCATAAAAAATATAAAATATTGCAGAAACAAATAAGGAAATTTTGAAAAATGTTTGTCTATTGTTAAAAAATACTGATAGTGGTTGTAATAAAAAAATGTGCAAGTATTTCAAAAAACTATACATGATATTTAAAATAATGTTAAAAGTGTATTAAAATAGTTTCTAATATATATATGACAAATGTACATGTAAAAAGTATGCATAAAAATATAATTTGAAAATCATTAAAAATGTATTTAGAAAATGTTAAACATTTATGGAAAAAATGTTCCTCATGTATACAAAAATACTTCATGTGTAAGAAAAAAGTAGACATGAAAAGATGTATTTTGAAAAAATATTAATCATTATATTTAATTTAATCATATATTTAAAAATTATTCAACATGTATAAAAAATAATCTTGTGTATACAATAAATGAAAAAATAAAAATATTTTAAAAAAATGTTAATTATGTATTTTAAAATGTTAAACATGTCTAATAGAAATGTTGTATATGTATAAATATACAACATGTATGAAAAAAGTAGACATTGGAACATATAATATAAAAATATTAATCATGTGTTAAAAAATGTTAAACACAAAAAAGTTACATTGTGTGAAAAAGTAGACATGTGCTGAAAAAAGGAAAAATAAAAATCTTTTACAGATTTTTCCCTCTTGTGTACAAAAATGTAAAGATGTGTATGTAAAAAGTAGATATGTGCTGACAAAAAAGAAAAGAAGGTAAAAACACGATAAGAACTGAAAACGAAAGAAAAAAAGCAATAGAAAAAGAAAAAGGAAAAGAAATATGAAAAAAAACAAAGAAACTGAATAAAAATAGATGAAAACGAAGAAAAAACAAAAGAGTAAGAAATAGAAAAAACAGAAAAAATAAGAAAAACAATGAAAAACGGTGAAACACTCTGAAAACCAATGAAAACAGAAGAGAAAAAACCAAAGGGAAAAAAGTCAAAAACACAAACGAAAGAAAGGAAAACCAGATCAATTCAGCAGTGTGCGGGAAAGAAGAAGAAAAATCTACAATAACGAGCGAGTGGGCGAATTAACAATGACAGAACGAGAAAACGCGTTAATGGACCGGCCCATACCTGCACACTCTAGATGCGAGTCATACTTACAACATTTCGCAATAACATATCGATAGGTTTTTTTAGGCATATAGTAAGCGTGCACGTGCAACGCATGTATTGCCTAATGTTACAACCATATGTGAAAGTTCACTTGTATGTAAAGGATAATCTGATAGTAGTAGTGAAAAATATTTAAAATGAATTGTTTTATAGAAAAGGTTCATTTTCTCCTAAAAAAGCCACTACATTCACATTTCAGACTATTAGTACCCTTTTTATTCTATGAATCTTGAATAACATATTCAAGTACTCAGTTACAATCATTATTTTTCTTTCTATCTATCGACTATAGATCTATGGTAATATGGTTATTTTCTTATGAGTCCAACTTTCCATAATCTTCTTTCTATTTTTACGTCATTGTCTCAACCAACGCCATTGAGTGCCACAACTTCATGAAGTAGGGGAACAGCCGCTCTAAGCAACATAGCAATGTACCCATTGAATTAAATAAATGATTTGGCAGCGTTCTAAATGAAATGACATGGTACTATCATTATAAGTAAAAACAATAAATTTTAGCACATCTTTATGTATCAAGATGAGAAGTCAGAAATTCAATTCGGCTCCTGGGAGCACATGCTCCTGGGCCCAAAAAATCAAGACAATTTTTTTATGTGTTGCTAGTCACATCCAAATGCTACATGCAAATTTTGAGGCAAAAATGTTAAGCATTTTGGCTTGTGCAAAATAAACAAAATGAACACCAAATGTCACCCTAAATTTGTTTTTAAACACCAAATGTCACCCTAAATTTGTTTTTTCACCGGCGAAACACCGCTATTCCATTTTGCATGAAAATTGTCCAGCATACTTGTGACACTAACACTAACACCCACAAAAAAATTAAATTTGTTTTGCATTACTGCTCACCCGGGTGCATGTGCTCCCGGGAGCCAAGACACCGAAGGGAAGTGAACTATGAAGAAAAAATGTAGTTTGTGCTTGACAAGCATGGGTAAATAGTTGCGTATTCAATATCAACACGACAGAACAACAATAGTTGGCCTTCAGCAACAACAATCTCTTCCCACACAACCTCCATTCTTGTAGCCCGTCAAAAAGAAATTTTCAACTATCAAAATACTATTTTGACTAAAAGTTTAGCAGATGACTACAAAGGTAGGAGTAATAGTGAAGTTTTATAGAAGAAAACGAATGGTGAATACATATCTACAAATAGGCATCAACGTCCATGCAAGGCTTAGTGAGGAAATTTTTTAGCAGAATGAAGTGAGCATTAACATATATCGAGCAAGACAAGAATGAATATTTCTATATCTAAAGAAAAAAAATAGTTGGTTTACAATGAGATTTGTTTAACCAAAAGGGAAAAAAAATAGTTTGTTGGCATTGTATTTCAATTCTGAAGGGTTAATGTTGGGTAACAGCTTGACATATGTGCAAACTTATATCCAAGAAGTCTACTGGCACATCAAACTATTAATAAATAAGTACTGTTGAGAGATATACGACCAGTTAGACACTCGACACTAACGTGCACCAGCGAATTAGTCCCGGGTCTAACACAAGATCGAACATTAACCTGATAATAGCATTGTTTCAGCTTTGCTCTTCATCTTCAGATGTAGCTTCCAGTGGAGCAGGGAGAACTTCTTGCTTATTGATCACACATTCACTGGATTCACAAGAGGAGCTGCAACAGCCTTCCGAAGTTGAGATTCCAACACTGTTTGGTCAGGACCTATGCACTTGAATTTTGTCACACAATGCTACAGTTCAAACTCAGAATCATATCGTGGAAACAAGGGGAGTACCTACATAAGAGATCAACCAATATTTACTCAAATTGAACCTAAAATAAAGAAGCAAGAGGCTGCTATCATGAATGAAACATGTACATCAAACCTCAGTACTCTTGAAATCTGTCACATGTCTAGAATAGTGGACCTTAACGTAGTGCTACATGGCAGTATTTTTGTTTGAGAAACGAACTCATTTTCTTCATCCACTTAGTTTAACAGTTCAATCAATCTTTAAGAATTGCATGTGTGAATTTATTGAAGGCGGAAACACATAGTCAAGCACGAGCTTTCACGGATCTAGATACCCTTGTGTGTTTGTATTATTTTTTGAGGGCGTATATATGTTTGTATTATCAAATCACATAAATACAAAGAGAAATACTTTGCTGGAGGCCAAATTGGTCGTTACGATCTCATATATGGCCAAGTTTAGATCAAAGAACGTGTATACCCTTACATGGAGGATGCAGCTGAAGGAAATCCTGAAGTGGATCGTGCCACCTCGGCATCCTCTTCAATGCCCTCCTCACGTACGCATGGCGCTAGGGTCTGGATGTCGAGGGAGCACAACAGGGAGGGGAGGCGCCGAGGCGCGGCGCGGTGCCGCGCCGCAGGGCCGGGAAGCGTGAAGGACGGGAGGGGCCATCTCCTCCTACCCCTTGTCGTCCGGGTCATCTGACGCAAGACCTTGAGGTTGTGGCACGTCGTTGAATACCGGAGGCGGTGCCGGCGGCGGCCCGAGCTCACATCGAGCAGAGGAGGAGCGGTGGGCGCGACGGCATACTGGAACGGTGGGGGCGGCGGCGACCCGAGCTCGCATCTAGCAGAGGAGGAGGGTTTGGGCGACGGCCTACTGGAACAGTGGGGGCAGCCGCCTGCTCTCGCATGTGCCTGAGGGAAAGATTGATGGCGGCTCATACTTGCGTTTTTTTGTTGCAAATTCATCCATGCGGTGGTTGCGGGATGGCGGCGTCCATTTTTTTCGCGTGATTGCAGGGGCCGTGGGCCACAGGGTTCCATATTTTCCACCCGTGGTGAAGCACGGTCAGTCCTAGGTAATTGCTAAATGCACACCATGGCTGTTAGATAGAGAATTATGAGTCTAATCATGTGGTGTAGATTGGTTCGTGCGGGGTTGTGGGACTAATTACAAGGTGCACATAAAAAAGTTTTTGTTTGATTATTTAATAGCACTGCAGATGTAGATGTCGCAATATGTGAGGAGAGTTCCTAATTGGCGTCGTCTGCGCCAGTTAGGCAACTGGCAGTCACGCGCCTGCTGCTCATGGCGGGCCCCATAAAACCTTGCGACCGTTGGGCCGGTTCCTAGACCGCTCGCTCAAAAAAAAATTCCTGGTTTGGTTTGTTTTTTAATTCCCTGGTTCACTCAGTTCGGTCAGTTCCCTGGTTTGCACAAAAATTAGAAAAATCATGAATTTGAAAAAAAAAGTTTTTGAAATAAAAAATAACTAATTTTAGAAATCACAAAATCAAGAAAAAGTTCATGAATTTAAAAAAATATCACGTATTAAAAACAAATGCATGGATTTTAAATGTTCACATATTTGATGGAAAATGTAACAAATATGATAACAGATAACAGATTTATGGAAATATGTTCACAAAAATTCAAAAATGGTTTGAAAATCTGAAAAAAAATCATGAATTTAAATAAAGTTTTCAAATTTGAAAAAAGGAAATCGGCCTGAAATCTTTTCAAAGCTTCCCAAACCGGCTGGGAGCTTTAAGAAGCTTTCCAAACCGGCCTGGAATCTTTTGAAAGCTTGCCAAAACCAGAGACCAAACTCCACTGGAATGCCTTGAACCGGGCCGGCCCACAGATAATTGATTGAGGCGGGGGTGTGCGCCATGTTGCGAGAACACCTAAAACGGTGCCAAAGGCGCCGAATAGGGATCGTGATAGGCGAGATATAGCTCCGGCGGGAGCTGCGCCGGTTTCGAGTTGTGGCGCTCGAAGCGTCACGATACTGGATAAGCCGGGGTAAGGAAATGGATCTCACCTATTAAGCCCACGTTAAAGCCCATACAGAAATCCCAAAGCAAATCCAACACAAACTCAGCTTCCTTTGCTAAAAAAAAACAAATAAACTCAGCTTCCTTAACCCTTGGATCTCCATCAAGCGAGAGCTACGCGGTCGACTACCATGGAGGGATTTTCCTTCCAGCCCCCCGCCGTCGATGCCGCCGCCGCCCGCTACCCCGCCTCGGTTATCATTGGCAAAGAGGCCCACTTCGACGACGACAAGGGAAGGAATGTCACTACCGCTGAAGCCATGACGAGCACCGGCCACACCGTCGGGGTAACCTTCCACCTCGCCAATCCTCCGGCAGTCTCCCACTTCAGCGTCCATGGCCCTAGACTCAAGCGCGAGGATTTCGAAGGTGTGCCCGAGGTCGTCTCCGCTCAGAAAGACCTCGTCCTCCTCCGCCTGGCCCTCACCTTTGGCCCAAGAATTCGAAGCGGCACCCCTGGATCGCCTGATCGTGTGCTCCACGACTACTTCGTCTACGAGGCCCGCCGTGGCATGGCGTCGCTGAAACTCATCCCGGTTCTTTATACTTACTATAAACCAATGTCTATCTGCATCGTGCCCAGTGACGACGGGGAATTCCTCATCGCCGCTTTCCTCTGTACGAATCACGTCTTCGAAGAGGACCGCTGCGTCTTCTCGTCCAAGACGGGGAAGTGGAGCAGCTGTGAACGTTTGGAACTCAAGATACCTCCGGAGATCAACTATCACGACCTGCCCAGGCCAACCGACAAAGTGATCCTGCTCGGAGGAGGCGAGGTGGGCTTGGTCGACCTCCGGCGGGGCATCAAAATCTGCAACGTGCTGGACGCGGACCCAGTCTTCCGTCTCATACCGCTACCCAAGGCTGAATTCTTCCATGACAATGACAATTGGGACGACTCGCAGCTGATCCGGGATGTCGTCGTCTGCGATGGCTTCATCCAGCTTGTCGAGATAGATCGCCGTTTCAGGCAGGTGCTTGGCGTGAACGATAAAAAGAAGAGCCGCAAGAAGATGACCAGCGATTTTGACAAGAATACAGATATTATCTACGACTCGGAGGTCCTCCACCGCAATCATGCCCGTCCGGAACTCATTCCTGTCCCTGATGGCTGGAAGATCCGGACATGTTACAGGCACAAATCCTGGGACTATTGGCTTAAGGGGCACGTTGTTGATGTTGATGGCTCGTTTGATCATGTGCCCGAGCTGTCGGATGGTGGTGCCGGAAAATATGCATTAAGGGACCTCGCGACAGCTTACCCGGCCCTGAGCGTTGTTCCTTCGGAAGATGTTGTTTACCTCACGTCCAAGGTGAAGTCTGATGACACCAAGGCCTGGATGGTTGCTCTTCACCTCAGAAGCAAGACGCTGGAGGCACTTGGACCATATTCTGCAAGTTATTTCAAACGGCCCAAGTTCCTTGTCTGTGCTTTTTCCGAATATCTGAATACACCTCCAAATCAGGTTCCCGCGTAACGTTGTTCCATGAACTTTTCCTCACAATAATACGGATTTATATTTTCCAAGCTCTACTTGACCTGATGACATGCCTCTCTCTCTCTCTCAATAGGGCTCAACTTTTTTAACTGAATACTGTACATTTATACTGAATTTACTGTCTCCATAGATATACACTTAGCGCTCCAAAATATATTTGTGATGTGCCTAATGGCTTCTGCGTTACATAAATTCCTGTTAGCACTTAGGCACTTAGCAGTAGTAAGTCTGACTTTGTCATCATCAGAGTTCTCAGAAATAAACCAAGCTTAAAGCTATTTCCGTTCCAGATTACATATTGCCCTGTTTTATCCGAGCGTCTTCATCGTTATGGCTGGGTCAGGTGTACAATACAATATTTCTATTTGTCGATTTGTTTTATCCTGGCGTAGTGCTCAGTGCGCGCGGATTTGTTTTTCTCTGGTTTTGAGTTTTTTCACAGACGAGGCCCTTTGTGTGATTAAATATAAACTGAGGGATTTTTTGTGACAGAACCTGCCACGTCAGCCCCTACCAGAAAGGCCCCGCTGGTTAGTTTCCCCGCCAATACGTGTTTATACGCCGTTTAGTCCGTTCTGCAGCGGCTCGCCCCCGACTTGATACAGACTCGTAAAAATTATCAAAGTTGATTCCAATCCACACATATTGCCTCAATTATGGTACTTTCATGCAATTAACTCTCATTTCGGCATTGCATCCACCCACACGTTGCTTTCACGCCTTGTGAGCTAAGGGCCATGGAGATGGTTCATTCCTAGCAAGCAAGCTACATACTGATCCAGAGAATTCTTTCTCTCCTCGCGCACACTCGCATCTGTAGTCATGGTGAAAGGGATGCTGTTGTACGAGATGGCCGCGGTGATACTGCTGTTGTTGCTACCAGGGACGAAGCCAGAAATCCCACATAGAGGGGGCCAATGGAAAATATCAAACATTGGAGGGGCCGAAACACGAGAACTAAGAGATTTTGTGTTGATAATGTTAGAACTATAGGGGTGATTTTAGCACAATTTTTTTTGGGGAGGGGGAGGGGGCAATGGCCCCAGCACGCCCCTTGGCTCCCTCACTTGCTGCTGCTGACCCCGACAGCCGCCAGAGGTGCGCACGACACGGCCGACCCCATCAGAGCTTCGCGCGATGCTTGGCGGAGTGGATACCACTTCGACACGGCCAACCCCATCAGAGCTTCACGCGATGCTTGGCGGAGTGGATACCACTTCCAGCCGCGAAGCCACTGGATGAACGATCCAAACGGTATGCACATCGATCTCTTGTTCTTTTCGGCACACACCATCGTTCGGCCCCTAGTTCTTCCTGGAGTTGGATCTGCTCCGTACACCTATCAACCACATTGCACAACCATCCACTAAAAGTCTAGTAATGAACTCCATCCTTCAAGAATCCTTTAAGAATTGATCTAGGGCTGAGGGGGCAGCGCCCCCCCCCCTCCTCCCCCACAGTGATGATTTGTGTTTTGCGCACATTCCACCGATCTCGAGGACGATCCCCAGTCCCGGCCTATTTCTTTGCTGCTGCAAAAAAACTTGATTGCAACTGGAGTACATAGGAAAATGTGACCAGATTCTGAATAAAATTCACAAGTTCATCCACGAGTGCAAAAAACCTTGATCGCAACTACTCTGGACTACTCAGCTTCCTTGAACCTTTCGATCTCCATCAACCGAGAGATACTTGGACCATATACTGCAAGTTATTTCAAACGGCCCAAGTTCCTTGTCTGTGCATTTTCCGAAGGGAAATCTTTGTTTTTGCCACTCTAGCTTTTGCCAATTTTGTTTATGCCACTCTAGAATTTGACATTTCTGTCCAATCCTGCATTTTGTAACATGTCATTTGCATTAATAAAGCAAGAAAAGTTGGGCCAACAAAAACTTTTGCATTATTTTGCTTTTATTTTGGAGTTGGTTTTCTCTCTGTGATTTTTTCAAGTGCTCTTTAAAGTCAACTACTTCACCTTTTGTACTTCATCTCCTTGCCCCAAACTTCTGCCCAATGATCATGCCATGTGTATAGTACAATATAGTATTTTCTTACAAAAATAATTTGGCCAAATAGTATTTTCAAAAATTAGTTTTCCAAAAACCCCTGGATTGAGGTTTGCACTGCAAGTACCTGATTTGGGGTATGAAAAATATTTCAAAAGGTATATTTGAAACCTATTAGATATAGGATTCCCATAAACCCCAAAAATATAATTTTAAAAGTTATTTTCCTATTTTATTTAAAATCTTTTTCTAAAGGCCAGAAATGGTCTTTAATAGGGAAAAATTATTTTATTATTTTAAAAATATTTGCCAAAAATCAGGGAAACTCAGTGGGCATATATTTCCCATATATAAGAGTTTCAACACATGGTCATGTTCAAAATATTGGACAAAACCTCCCAAAACCATTTCTTCCCATTTCAAGGATTTGAAATATTTCTACAGGAAATATTTCCATAAAAATCCAAGAAAAATCCAGCAAGTCACAAATTCATATTGTGATGATCTTGAAAAGCCTCACTTCAATCAAGGTCATTTTGGTCCACCAAAATGCCCCATAACCCTTTCTGTTCAGAACCTAATTTGAGCAAGTTTGTACTACCAACTTTCTCCCCTTAACCCCAACTTTTGTGAGCATGTTCACATGACCAAATGAGGCCACTACACCAAGTAGTGCATCAAGGAGAAGTGTTATGCTCAACTAGATCTACACAAGTCTATTTCTGCTCATTTCTAGGGTTTACAAAAGTTGCATTGGCAACTTTGCCCAAATAAGCTCCAAATTGGTGAGAGGACCTAATTATATGTGTCATTTCACCCTGTGGAGTCTCATGGCAATTGGAAATCATTTGCTTGCCAAAACCTTTATCAAACACCTTCTGCCACTTTTCAAAAATCACCATTTTGACCACTAAAACTATTCTCCTTGAGCTCAACTTTTTTACCACAGCTCCTCCTAGTCCCATTTCACCTCCAGTAACAATGGAAAATCCACAGCTCCATTATTGGATGGGTGAAACCACCTCTTTCTCTCTCTGGACAGCCCATTTCTCCCTCTTCTTCTACCTCTCTCCTCTCCTACTGGCCATCCAGAGCATCCAATGCCTCTCCCTACTTCTTTACTCCACCCTTGAGCTACTGGACACGGTTGGCCGCTCCCACAAGGCATAGAAAATGCCATGCCGGCCATTTGGGCGCTCTGGAGCGCGCTACAGTGCGCTCCCGTACTGTAGCCGCCCTCTGCCCGACGCCTCCGACCACCTCGGGCCTTCCCCGCGCGCCTGCCGATGCGCCTCGGCGTCCGCAGCACGCTACGCGGTCGGCCCCCTCCTCTCTCCTCCTCCTCGCGCCTCCGTGCTAGCAAACACCGGCCGCCCGAGCATGCCAATGGCGCGGCTCACACGCGCGCACCTCTGACCTCTCCCCACTCCCTCTCTCTGTCCCTCCCAACGTAGTCGACGTCCAGGAACACCCCAGACATGTCCACGCGCGTCCCCGTGACCCACAGCAACGGCAACAACCTCGCCGGCGCACGGGTCTATGGTGAGCCGTGGCTCGCCTACTTAAAGGCCTCCCCGAGCCCCCCTCTCCTCACCACTCACTCTCTCACTCCCCTAAACACCCCCCTACACCAGTCACCCCTCTCCAGATGAGCCCGAGCTCGAGATCGAGCTCGAGCTCCGCCCGCCTCGGGTCGCCGTCGATCCCACGGTACAGGCCTCCCCTGCTCCTCCTCTGCCTCGATCTGGAACCCCCGAGCACCCCTGACCACCTCGTCGCCGGTAAACCCCTACACTCCGCCGCAACCGCCTCCACCTCCACCCGAACGGCGACTCCGCCCTGAGCAAGCTCGTGCCCTCGCCCGACCTCGCCGTTGACCTACATCGTCGCCGGTGAGCTCGCCGCCCTCTCTGACCCAGGGTTGACGACAACGGCCGTGGGGCCCGTCCGTCAGCCTCATGCCCTGACGCCTGGGCCCCGCCCGTCAGGTTTGAACCTGGCGCGCGCGTGCACCAGTGCGTTGGGCCGCCTCTCTGGCTGGGCCTGCTGCCCTGCGGCTGTTCTGGCCCAGCAGGCACAGGGCCCTTTTCTTTTTCTTTTTCTGTCACTTTTCCAAAAATTCCACAGGATAAAATATATGTCCAAATAAATTAATTCCAATTCCTAAATTCCCAAAATATTGCAACCTATTAATGTTGCAACTTTCATCAATCCAACAACCTTTCTTTCACTGTAAATATTTAAATGTGATTTTAAGCATTTAAATATGCCTTTGTAAATCCATTTCTCCTATTCTGCTACTCCAAATCCAAAACTAGGAATTTTCTCCTTCTTAGTTTTCCACCTAGTATTTTACAAAAATGAGTTGACATTTTTCTGAGCACTTTGGTTTTTCTGTTTTATTATTGCCTTATTTTCTCGTTATTATTTTGCGACGATAGATTGCGTTGCTGACGAAGGAGTTGGACCAGAAGACTTTGAAGACCCAGAAGACTTTGTTGAGCCAGGCAAGCAGCCCTTTGACCATGTCTATGAAACCCTTTTTATGCATGTCATATAGCACCATATTGTTGTTGCAACGGAATCATGATGAGGCGGTAACCACTTTGATGGGTTGCCTCTGTTACTTCCTCGTTGATACTTGCATTCTGCATGACCCTACCTCCTTATGAGGGTTATGCCGGTGGAAGTAGATAGGTTGCTAAAGTAGTGCTACGCAAAAAGGGACGGGAATATGCATAGTGATGGAGACAAAGTATTTTCAAAAGACTTTTCGAAAACCCCATCGGGTGCCACTTATGCCCGGGGGAGATGATGAGTTGGGTAGCCACTTGATGACGAAGTGGTGTACCGAGGCAAGTGTGTGTTGTTTTCAAAACGGATTGGTTTAAGTTGCGACCGTTATTCCAACCTTACATGCGCAACCACTCTACCCTTGTATGGGAAAGGGCATTATTGATTACCTAGGCCGATACTAGCTTGGAGCCCGCATTACTAGTGACGGGGGAGATTTGGTGCTCTCTCTTGGGACGGGGTCGTGCGAGGTAGGGCGGCCATGACTGTCTTCACAGGGCACCGGACACACCGTTGGTACCCTGTGCTTGTGGTATGTGATGAAAATGGGAGCGAGGCTCCACAATTTTAAGATGTGAAATGTTGGGCACGGGGGTTACTGCCAATCGAGTGGACTCTATGTTAGTGTCGTCTAGGGAAAGATAGTGATCGGGTGCTTACCCCGGGTACTTGAGATACCGCGGGTCGTGGATGACACGGAAGTTCCCCGGATCTTGTGGGTAAAGTGTGCAACCTCTGCAGAGTGTAAAACTATTCGAATAGCCGTGTCCACGGTCAAGGACAGTTGGGTAACCGCTCTTGGGCTACGTCCACATGTTTACAAACCAGTGTGTGTGTTTGGATAAGTGGAAGAACTACTTGGGTCAAGTCAAAGGACTTGACATGATTGAGTTGGGTTGATGCCCACTCTATTTATGTTGATATCTGTAACCTTCCTCATGGTTAATTGAATTCTCCGGATGCATGCCTTACAAGTTGTTGAACATGTCATTGCACTCAAAACTAGCTTTCCACAAAAATTTACCTATATCATGCATTATTGTACCTTGAACCAAAACATGGGTTGCTTGCGAGTACATTCAAAGTACTCATTGGCTTGCCACTGGTTATTTAATTGGCCAGGCATGGAAGAACAGGAGTTCGAAGAAGAGTTCTTTGGAGACGAATATGCGAACTAGGACGTTTCCCAGTCAGAATGCCTGTAGGGTTAAGGCAGATGGCATGGGTTCTACTCATCGACGAAGATTTCCGCTGCTTGTGTTTCATTTGATGTTCAGCCCTTAAGGCTTTATCAATGTAAGACTTGACCATAATGGTCATAATTTGTGTGAGACGGTATGTATGGATGTAAGACTCTTGTTATTCAGGTTCTGTGTGTTCAGTGAGCATTGATCTTTGAGATCACTGTACACGTGCATTCGGTGATCTCGACTTATGAGTCGGGGTCCCCACAATTTCACTTTTGCCACTCTTAGCTTTTGATAATATATCACTTTTGCCATTCAGTGGCAAAAGCAAAATTTTCAGAGTGGTAATTGTGATACATTGTCAAAAGCTAAAAGTGGCAAAAGTGAAATGAAAAATTATCGGTTTTGCCATGGAATGGCATTTGTGATGTATTGTCAAAAGCAAAGAGTGGCAAAAGTGAGATGTCAAATTCTAGAGTGGCATAAGCAACATTGGCAAAAGCTAGAGTGGCAAAAGCAAAGTTTTCCCTTCTCCGAATATCTGAATGCACCTCCAAATCAGCTTCCCGTGTAACATTGTTCCATGAACTTGTTCTCACAATAATACGGATTTATATATTCCAAGTTCTCCATTATTTACTTGACCTGATGACATGCCTCTCTGCACCAATAGGGCTCAACTTTTTAAACTGAATATTGTACATCTATACTGAATTTAGTGTCTCCTTGTATTGGCTGAAACAATTTGTGATGTGCCATAGATACACGAGCAGTTTTAGCATGTTCCCTCTTACACCCTCTTTTCACATGAGAGGTAAGAGTACGTAGTAGATCTGAGCCGTTGATCACATTAATTAGTGGTTGGATTAATTTTTAACTTCTTACCTTATATGTAAAAAGAAGGGGTAAGAGGGAGCATGTTAAAATTTGCCATAGATATACACTTAGGTGCTCACTCGCTCACAAATATATTTGTGATGTGCTAATTGGTTTCTGCAGTACAGGATATGCTCCTCCTCTTGAGAACACAATTTGCATTCCTGTCAGCAGTAGTAAATTGGGTAGCCGGATATCTGGATTTGTCATCATACACGAGAGATTCAGAATTCTCAGAAATAAACCAAGCTTGAAGCTATTTTCAGATTACATATTGCCATGTTTTGTCCTAGCTTCGTCATCGTTATGGGCTGGGTCCGGTGTACAATACAATATTTTAATCTGTCGATCGATTGCCATGTTAGCAATCCATTAGGGAACAAACCATCCTAAACTTGGCCTGCTTATAGCAGCTGACTACGGCATGTGTAAAGGAAACACTCAAGGGATCCCTTGCGTGCTGTGTAGGCCGACTGTGTCCAAAAAGAGAAGCGGCATGCGTACCTGTCAACCAACACGTTGCCGCAGTTAAATCTCTCTTTAGGGTCCCTTGCCTCCAAAGTATGGCATCCCATTGCATGGACCGCCTATTTCCTCCCTTACCAAGTTACCAAGTCACAGTGAGCTCCAAGCATCCAGAGAGTAACAACCGAACACAGTGTCAAAATTGTGCTTGTGTGCGTGACATAGAAATTAGAAAAGGAGAGATGGCGACGACGGACTGGGGCCCAATCGTCGTGGCGGTGGTGCTGTTCATCCTGCTGTCGCCGGGGTTCCTGTTCCAGCTGCCGGCGAGGGTGAGGGTGGTGGAGTTCGGCAACATGGGCACTAGCGGCTTCTCCATCCTCGTCCACGCCATCCTCTACTTCTGCTTGCTCACCATCGCGGTTGTGGCCATCGGAGTGCATGTGTATGCCTCCAAACCCGGTCCAGTAGGGTAACTATGTGCCTACTCTCCGGTCATTCATGGGGTGCTTTTTTGTTTGAACAGGGGCAGGGGCTCCAAGGCCCCAGAAGCTGCCAATCATGGGGTGCTGTGTTGGTGTTGGATTCCTTTGATTTGTTTGCCTGTCTTTCTATCTTTTGGACACAGAACTAAGTGAGAAATGAAAATTATGTATGTATAAATCGTGTGTTTATAAAGATGACATGCATGATGCATCCACGAAATTTGAGCAAATTGGTTCCTATTGATTTTTCTTCGCACTCGAGGTCGGAGAACCAGTCTATTTCTTAGGAGCCCCCGTGAAGAG
Source organism: Triticum urartu (assembly GCF_003073215.2). Lineage (NCBI taxonomy): Eukaryota > Viridiplantae > Streptophyta > Magnoliopsida > Poales > Poaceae > Triticum > Triticum urartu. The sequence goes on from NC_053028.1 coordinate 452,495,182, forward strand.
TTGAGCGCTCCTTTCTTCAATGGTGTTCGGTGTCATGTCACGTCGACAACCCTTCTTCCCTTTGCCTGTGTCTGATGTTCAAAATTTGGGATTGTTCCGTTTGGTCTATTGACATGTCTGCCAACCTGTCGATTCAATTGGCGAACCAAAGCAAAAAATAACGCCCGAGCTTATGAAACGTCGTCCCTAGACTCTAATCCCCTTGGCTCTCGCGTCGCCCGCCACAGGCGATACAAGAGTGACCTGACCCCAGCCCTACCGTCACCCCTCCCCCTCCTCTCACATGCATGCCGTCTTGCGAAGGTATCGTTGCAAGGGGGAGGGTGGTGTTCTGGCTCACAGTCCTCCCTAGAGGTGTCATTCAAGGGAAGGGTGGGGGGTTTTGGACCCGCTGCGAGGTGTTTTGTGGCGCCGGCGGTGCTCCGCTCTCCGGAACGTCGGCAATGTTGTTGGCAAGTTGGTTCTTCTATAATGATTCATCGGCTCTCTGCCCTGTTTGCCTCTAGATTATCGGTCGATGGACGGTTTCCGCATGTTGTGCCACGATTTGGGCGTAGGGGACATCTGGATCTCCCCTTCGACATTGGCCCGAGTCGATGGGCATCTGAATCGACGTTTTCTCCATGCGGTCCAGATCCTCTCGTCTAGCTTGGTTGTTTTTCTACCGGATGTTGTTGCTCTGTTGTTTGAGTTTGCATCAGGCCCTCCAGCGGTTTGATTCAGGTTTCGTTGTGGTGGTCCCTTCTAATTGTTGCTTTGCTTTGTAGTTCTTGATCGTGAGCGAGCTTCGCCTGCTATCTTTCATTTTTTATCAAGCTCCATTGTATCTTAGCCGGTTGATCGCTTCATTAGTTTGGAGTTGGGCATTTATGCTTTGCTCTAGAAAAACAACGCATGCACCATATGATCGAAGCCATGGGAAAAGAGAAGCACCAATTGGAGAACCGATGAGACCTACATTGAGTGTACCATGACCCAACCGTCATCAGATGTAGCCATGCCCCTAGAAGGCCTCCTCCAACATGGGTAGGTAGAGCGATAGGGAACTGTGGACGACACCTCCACACACCCCAATGGTGGCTTCGCTCTATCCCCGGGCAACATCAAAATCCCAACAAAGCGACACGGGTTCCCTCACGGCTAGGCTTAGATCAAACCATCGCTCACGACCAACGGACAAGTGGGATGCACAACAAAAACAAATTTTTGTGTCTTGAAGTCATGTTTTGAGTTTCGAATATAGCCTTTGGCCCCCTCCGAACATCTAAAATTTGTGTTTTGCCTCCCTGAAAATCATGTCTAGCTTCGCCACTACTAGTGTACAATATATTTTTTGCTGTTGAAGTTGAAGGCTGTACTTCGTCTTGGGTAAATCAAGTTGGATATATACACCTATTAACATGTTGAATTTTCTTGTGTGTTTTTAGCTGCTAGCTACTCATGTTGAATTTAGGTTAACCATATTGACCTTTTCAAGTTGCATACTTGATACACAAGCTCGTTTACCAAAATCTAAGTTAATTAAAATGACGTATGTATTTACTGTGTTTAAAAAGAAACAATTAACAGGCTCCTTTGAAGTCAAATACACAAATCAAGTAGGCTGTAATTTTTGAAAACATTGTGTTTGACTTGCAAATTTGAGATGTCTTGGCTATTGGCACCTTGTCAAATCGCATTGATGATCCACCTCGTTCACCCAAACTAACAATATGTCCATTATACTTTAACAAGTACTGCCTTCATTCACTCTTATAAGTTTTTTTTGCGGGTGAAAACTTGTATTACTCAATCACAAGATCCTTACAATCATCAAAAGCTAAAGACAAAGCAACTTCAGGGCCAGACCCTAACCAAGTCATGGTTCTGCCCTCATCTCTAGCAAACTTAGCTAAATTATCACTAACATTATTCTGAGTTATAAGATGTTCTAACTTTTTTAAACCGGATGTATATAGATGCATTTGGTGTGTTTATTTACTCATTTCAGTTCATATTAGTCCATATTAAAATATCCAAAACACCTTATAACGGTGAATGGAGGGAGCACAAGTTAAAGCTGAATTTTACATAACTCGCCCGCAAAAACAGTCACCAGCAATTTGGCATGAATTAGTTAGAGAATAATAGTACTCCTTTTTTTGTGTTCCAAATTAGGGACATGGAAAATAAAATATTATAACACAAAGAGAAGCATCCACGAGGGGAAATACCCAATCGATCTTGGGTCCCATTTGCACCTGATTTGAAAGTAACAATTTATAAATTGCAAAGTAAGTGAAAAATTCTAAAACTTTTGGAACAAGAATAGTATAGTTATATACTCGTGTTAAAAGTTCCTTGAAGGAATGACTTTTATGGACTCTAGGACAAAAAGACAAAATGAATAAAAAAGAGTATGAATAGTAACATTTTAATAGTGTCGATTTTGTTTTTGTGTTGCCTAGAATGCCATGGAATTCATTCCTTCGTAAAAAATGCACACGAATATAACGCTATGCTATTCTTGTTTCCAAGAAGTTTCAGAAATTTTTGACTAATTTTGTAAAATTTAATTTTCGACCCAAAGATCCGCGTGAAAAGCCCATATTATCATATACCCCAACGAGCCCAGTGGTTATCCAGATCGGCCCATAGAGCCGACTCCGCGACCACCCCATTCCTCTTGCTGGTCCCCGTCCGAGTCGCCGGAAACGTGAACTCGCCAGAAACCAGCGTGCCGGCGCCGCCGCTTCCGGATCCGGCCCAGCCGCGGACCGGGGCGGCCAGGCGGAGGCCTCTCGGCTCCCCTGACAATCGATCCCGCTGATGGGGATGGTGGTCGAGAGGGAGGAGTGGGTGCTCACCCCCCTCGCTTACCCGCTCATCTCCGCCGCATCACTCGCCGCCGTCCTCCTCCTCCCACACTTCTCCCGGCCACACGCCGCCGTAGTCACCCCTTCCTCGCCCTCTCCCTTTGACGTGGGCACCACGCCCTTCCTCCGCTTCCGCCGCGCCTTCCTTCTCCTCTTCTGCCTTGCATCCGGTAAGCAGCACCACCCATGCCCCCCTGCACTTTGTAGAGTTGACGAGGGCGGCTCTAGTGATGTTTTCTATTGCTGTGTAGTGGCGGAGGGGATCCAGTCGGTGTTCGGGGAGGATGAGTTCGTGCGGTGCGGGTTCGGCAGGGAGCAGATGGCCGCGCGCCTTGCCGCGGCCACGGCCGCCGCGCTCTTTCTCGGCGGTGCATCTGGCGTTGTCTCTGACAAATTGTGAGTTCTCCATTTGGATCATTTGTTTACATCGAATGGTGAAACATTTTCTGTAAATTGTTTCATGTGCATAGCCTGCATATGTGAGTTGTATAGCATTGCAACTCAGAACAGTCTCAACCACATTCCAATGTTTAAATAGAACATAATCCTGGCAACCAGTTTCTATCTTGGTAGGTGCCTGTTTATAGAACTCTGTTTCGACTCTAGAAATTCTATGCTGTTTTGTTCAGTAGAGTAGAGTATTAGACTGACTGATTCCATATTAGAGTTATGTTTCTATCGATCAAGTTCAAGGGTCCATATTAAAGTTATATTTCTTCATTTATGTTATGTCCCACCTCACAAAAGCCTGTGGAATGAGATATAGAATAACTGTATAAGTAACCTGTTTATTAAGTATATGTGCGCCCCTTTAGCACTATATTTGTTACTCATCCATTCTGCTTTAAGATGTTCTTCCAACAAATATGAACTGTAAAATGGTATACGAAGTTCAAAAACTTAAAGTGTCACGTGAGAATGTTGATAATACAGAGAGTAGGCCATACTACCAAGGACATTTATAACTTGGTATGATTAAGTGCTTCTTTAAACCGGTATAATTAATTGTTTGTATAGCATACCTCTGTGTATATTTCTGTTCCACATCAGTTGGTCTGTGTTACTGTTTGATAATATGTTATGATTTTCTGTTATGTGCATCTCCATGGATTTCAGGCCCATTAGATAACTAGATCTTCTCTCTCCCTATTAATATCGTGTAAAACGAGAACCTATTTTTATTGTTCTAATCGGTATATACATTTGTTTACTAAAATTCATAGAGGACCACAGAATGCTTGCATATTCTACTGGATGCTTCAGCTTGCAGTGGGTGGCTTGAAGAGTTTCAGTGGGCTTCGTTGTGCATGGGTCAACAATTTCATTTTGGCTCTTGCATCCTCAATGTTCTGCTTCTGTTTTGAGACATGGATTGTGCTGGAGCATGAGAAGGTTTGTGTTTGCATAGACATTTTCTGTTGCTATTTCTGCCTTCATCAATGGTGTCCCAGTTTTAACCATTTTAGGCCGAATTTTCAGCAAGGCCAGAAGCAAGATTCGCTGTTTGATACCTTCTGGCTGATGACATTCTTTGAATCAATATCCCTTGTTGGAAGTCAAGGAATCACAAACTTATTGCTTGATGATGATAACAAAGGAATCTTGCTTCCGTATACGTTTGCAGCCTTAGTATCAATAATAGGAATATTGTATATCAGAAAAGCACCAAGTATCAGTACCGCCCATCATGCATCTGTCATTGGAAGCTACCAAAAATCATTTTTTGCTCATGTCCTCAGAGGTGAGTGGTGAGTATACCATCCTGTTTATTTTTTCATGCTTTCTGTATCATTTTTGTTAATGGATCTTTAATACTGTTAGCAAGGTAATGTCCTCGAATAGCTAAAGGATGAAGTAGATAGAGGTATGAAATGTCCTGTCATTGTCTTGTGGCTTTGCGTTTGAGGCTATTGAGATTCCTGTATTATTATCCTTAACAATATGATACTTTTTGGGTTTCTTGGACTATGCTTGGATTAGGAGCTGTGATAGTTGAATAAGAAAGCAGTTGTGAATTTATGATGTGAACAATGGAACTTTTGTTGTTATCCCCCGGAGTTTACAGCTAATTGTGAACTAATGAATAGAAAACTCACCTCTTATCATCTGGTCAAGCTTCTTCGGTGCCTGCACTTTTCACTTTCATCTCTGACAAGAATCTCCTGCTTGTTTCAGACAAAAGAGTGCTGATTCTGGTCTTAGCTCAAGCAAGTGTCCAGTTCTCTGTATCAGCCTTTTGGTTCCTCTGGGCACCAACGATAGTGGTATGAGTTTGTACCTTAGTTTTTTCTGCTATCTTTCCTTATGTTGTTGTGCTTGATCAGGGTTTGATTGAAGACCGAAGTCACACTTATACACTCACAGATCTGTTAATGTAACAGGCTGACGGAAGGGATGCTCCTCTGTCACTAATCTACCCATGTTTCCTGGTCTCGAGAATGCTTGGAAGTGCTGCTGTTCCATGGTTTTATGGAGCCATGGCTCCTTTCCAGAACGAGGATAGCCTGACAACAGCATACATTGCCGCTGGGCTTGCTTTGTCAGTTGTGGCTTATGATTACCAGGTACACCATAATGACCGTGTATATCTGCAAGCCAACATACATCTACAGTTTAAAGTTTGTGTCGTGAGTCTAATGAGTCTTGTTTCTTTCGACAGGAGATTGGAACACTGGTGATACTGTTCTGCATCTTCCATGCGTCCATGGGCTTTATTTTACCTTTGCTGGCCAGATTTAGGACAATGTAAGTGAAATGGTTTCGATAAATTTCAGATTGAAGCCCACTTTGTTAGAGCTCTATTTACATGGTTGACACTGCTGAAGGTACCTTCCAAATGAACTACGTGGGGGCATGATGAGCTTTTCCCTAGCACTGGGAAATGCACCTATGTTCATTTTCCTAATACAGGTAGCCCTTTCTTGGCGGTAAATGTTAATGTGCCGCATGTTTACACGGTGGCATGTTTACACAGTGGTTGACAGCACTCCTTTATTTTCTGTGTGCAGGGCGCCTACCATGGGAACATCGCAAATTCAACCATTCTAGGTCTTGCAGCCTGTGGCCTTTTGTCTGCCGGGGGCTGCATTCATATGCTGCGGCGGTGGAGAAAACACACCCGCCAAAACGTGCGCAGTCTATAGGATGATGATAAACTACAATACCGGCTTGGAAGGTGTTATGTTTGTAGCATGCTCATTTTTCCTCGGCTTTTGACCATTGGATCCTCACGGTTAATTAGCATTGTCTATGCCCTGATCAATGGTGCAGCATACCAGAAAGTAGGTGTATGAAATGTTTTCTCTGTGTTAAAAAGACACATTATTCAAATCGACGTCGACCGTATCCTGTAGACACGTAAAGAGGCTGCATTTTCGCCGCATAAATACTGTGATGATGTAAATGTTATGGTAGAGTCGTTTTTGTACTCTTTTCCGTGAAGCTAAATTCCAGTTGCAAATGGGACTCATAGATTACAAAGTTGGTGCTTGTCCTCGACAATGTAATGTACCAGCACACTTGTTAGCTGGTTATGGCTCAAGGGCAATGATCAATGGCCAGTGTTTGTGGCTGTCTGATCTCCCCATAGATGTATCTGGTGCTGTGGCCGGTGATATTGCCGCGACCACTATTTAATGGAATGCATGGTGTTTCTCGTAAAAAAAAATCGTTTTTGTACTAGAACGTACCCTTGTGCCTTGTAAAGACCATTGCAAATATTTCTTCTCTTATAATCTAAAAGAGTCCCTCTCCACGTAGTATGCCTGACGCTTCAGGATTATTGGTCCCTGAATCTTTTCACCACCGAACTTTGCAGTGAATCGTACCCTGAGAACCTTTAACCTTTGTTTATCGTTTGTGATTGCGTTGGTCGGCTGGGATTGAAAAGTGGGAATCGTATCTGCTCGTCCCTAGCCCCTATAAAGATGAGCAGATACTGTCATGTACACAGAAGCATATGTTAAGTGCTAACAAATCCGATTCGCAGACCACCGTATCTTCTCCGTCCACGACCAAAGATATCTCCCTCTCCGTGTGTTCCCAGCCTAGCCCGGAAGCTGCAGTCGTGTTTACCTTGCAAATTTGACGCAAGTCAGTTCATTTCCATGGAGAGCAGAAAAATTCCTCGAGTGCCAAACGGAACCTCAGGCATGTTCAACACGAACCCTTAAATCGCCCGCAAACGATTGAACCGAGCTGTCCGGACACACTTTATCATCCATCCAAGAAAACACTCCTGAGGGCTGGCCAGCCTTTTCGGGTTGTGCGGCTCGACGGCGGTCTACGTGCCGGCGTCCGGTGCACTCGATCGGCCAACGTGTTTTCCCTGCGGCACAGGATCATCAGTACGCTAATGCGCGTACGGGTCGAGGTGAGGACGGTCAATGTCGACGTGCGAGTGACTTCGGGCTTAAGCCTTCTGGTTCTAGACTTCTAGGGCACATGGAGGCCAAGTGAGCTGAACCTGCTGTGATGCCACGCCACGAAGCAACGGTCAGCTCGCACCGACGGAGTGAATCGGAACGGTGTCCAGATTTGTCGCTTCTTCCCTTCTCGATTCGATCTGTTGCTGCACGAAATGCATCGATCGTGGTTTTGAAATATCCGCACGGTCTCTACTCTCTAGGAATATGGTTTAACGGTGAGTTGAGCTTTCAGGTACACGTGTTTGCAGCAAGCGGTAATTTCTTACAATAGAAAAATCAAGGTATCATCAATCTATAAAGGTAATGGCGTTCTGCAACAGGGTAAATTTCTGCGACACGAATACAATTCCGCTTGTGTCTCAACAATACCAGCAAGGATGTCAACCTTGCTGGCCTTGCTAACTATACAAGTTAACTAAAAGATAAAGTAGTAAATAATATTTTTTGTATCGTCAAAATAAAAATATAACTACTTTTAAAAAATAATATATATATATATATATATATATAACTAGAAATGAAAGTATAGGTAAAAATTACTGCAAGTTGAGTTTTATTATGCTAAAAACTGGATTGGGTTTCATAGGTTCATCCGGTGTATCTCTCCAATGCATAGAAATGCGGCAAAATGACATAGTCAAGTGAAAAAAATGCAGAATGAAATATATCATGCCACGTTATATGTGATGTGTTCATATTATATAGGCAGTACGTCATAGATCAAGACATTCTCTGCATCAATAGCTAATAATCCGTTCATAGGTCATTCATATGAATCATTTCAGTCCTCATACAAGCATTTATCCTTAGTGACAATAATACAACACAAGTTTTTTTCACTTTCTGACACTTCAATACTTTATTTGCAAGATTAAACCCAACTAATGAACATCATTCCCAGTATGTATTATCTATCTAAACTGACCAAGACTAAAACGTGCAACTAAAGAGAATTATGCACCTATAAATTAGACATAAAGTATCCTTAAATCTAAAATAATAATTCATCAAATGGCCAACATCACCCTAGAGTTTATATCATATTAACATAATCATGTAGGCCAACTTATTTGGTTATTGTATTGACCTTCAAAATGGTGATATTACATCTTGGCTACTATCATAACGTGTAGCCCAGGGGATGGACTAGTCACAACACATCTAGGCACGCGAGGTCGACGTTGGTGAAGATGGAGATGAATTCCCACTTTGACAGAGTAAAGGAAGATTGCCTCGGAACTTGAAGTGGCGATGGCGAAAAAATGGCCAATAACTCTAAGGAAAGTTTTGGGGCTATAGAATGACATCGGGCATTGGAGGCAAGAGGGCGTTGGGGTGCGTAGGTACTGGGCCTTGGCCGCAATGCCTCTTCAGGCATCCTAAGTTATTTCAATTGTTTTTGAATTTTTGGGGGCTCTAGTGATATTTTATTTCCTGAAATTAAAAACAACATAAAACGGGAACTTGCACTAGGCACACCATTAATAAGTTATATTAGTTCCTATTTTTTTTTAAACATTGCACAACCGAAGGACGAAGCATAAAAAATTACAGATGCGTTGGATGTATCAACCGTCAAGTGGTAGACTCATGACACGCACCTCACATATTATTCCTGGGTGACGTGGTAGAAAATTTTGATTCATAGCTATTGTAGCCTACATGTTCCCCGAAAGTATTTTGATGTAGAAAACTAAGCACACTGGTCTTCCGACCATGTCCATCACGACAATCATATGGGGTTGATCGTAGAGCTAGCAAAGGGAAGGTTAGGGCCTCTTTGATTTGCATGGATTTTTTAAATGCCTTAATAGGAAAAACGCATGAATGGAATGTCATGCCATATTTAGTGCTACATATTTTTTTATGGATGCTTGACTATATGGAAGAAAAATATGGGATTTTAAACAAGAGGTTGGAGTGGATGATTTTTTTTCTATAAAATCTAGGGCAAATGAATCCTAAGAGTAATTCCTATGGATTGTCATTAAGAATAAACACTAAGGATCATATTCCTCCACTTCTTTTGGGCCTCATTGATTCACATGATTTTGAAATCGCGGGATTACAATCTTAGTAGGCAAAATTTCTAAGGATTACAATCCTCCAAAATTCCTGGGAGAGTCGGTTGAATCAAAGAAACCCTTAGAAATCTTGTGAGGATACTCGGGATTAAAAAAACATAAAAATAGAGAAAACGTATGAATATGGTAGGATTGCATGTACTCCCTCCATTCCTAGATATTTGTCTTTCTACATATTTCAACAAGTGACTACATACAGAGCAAAATGAATGAATCTACACTTTAAAATATGTCTATACTAGCAAGATGCTCGTGCGTTGCACAGAACATCAAGATCTCGTGGGAGAAAAGGATGAACGAGGAAAGGTCTTATCTGCAAATGTGGAAAGGAGTGCGGTTAAATTGTCATAGTTTCCTTCCTATAAGTTAGATATAGATTGGACGACCTATATTGCAAGATGGTAGGCACACCATCATCACCAACTCTGCTTTTTATAAGAGTAGATAGATACATACGTATGTGGTAGTCCATTTGAAATCTCTAAAAAGACTTATATTTAGGAACAGAGAGAGTACAAAATAGAAAATTTTGGAAACACATGAATTTGCATAATTGTATGTTTGATTCACAGGAATAAGAAAAACACATGAATCCCATAAAGTAGTCAAATTATAAGGTTAGTGCATATGCGAAGGTAAGATTAAGTCAATATGTGCTAGTTATGGCCTTTGTCTTGGTCTTTGTGTATAGGAATTTGAAGAAGATGTTGGAGTGGATTGTAAAATTCCTTTGTTTCTTCTGTGAAACCCAAACCAATGAAAAAATCTCTTAGTTTTTCCTGTGGTCCATTCTGTTAAATCAATTGGATGAATAGTGTAACCATAAACATGTTTTACCTTCACTTTTACTTCGTCCAGGTTTATTGGGCTACCTCATATTTTAGGTCAATCTTTGACCATCTTATGACTAACAAAATATGAATTATACGCTATAAAAAATATAATGTTGGATTGACGAGCTCATGGCGGAGCCCGCATGGGCGGAGGGGAGCTCGGCCAAGGCGGCGAAGCCCCAATCTTTCGACACTCTGGGCGACGTGGGCTCGCACGCGGGGCGGGTGCCGATTCTACAAGATGCGGTGGGTCCACTATGGGCCACATAGCTTCGAGGGAAAGAGAAAAAAAATTAAGAGGAGCTAGCCAGGGAGAAGATTTTTATAAACAAAGAAGTGAAACTATTTGAGAAACAAAGAGGCTGCCAACACCCTTATATAGACCAAAAATGTTAGTGCTGGCGTGGTCCGAAGGAGTTTTTTCACACTATAATTTTTGTGACATACTGTATATTTTACATTTTGTTAAATTTTTTCTTCGAAACGGAGGCAAAAAAATTGCCTCATCGATTAATTAAGAAGAAGAGAATTGCCCGGGTGGAGGTAATTTTGGAGCGATTCAGTTTCACTAGAGAAAGAGAGACGTGAGAACATATTGAGCACCACCGATGAGCTATAGCGTTGAAGACAGACAGGTCGCCGACTGAGCCCATAACTCGGTCCACTCAGCAACGTGCGCCCAAGTGTCCAACACCAGAACGTGGATGCATTTTCCGTGGACCATACATAGGTCAGTCGAGGTCACGCAGCATGCATGCATGTGCCGCAACTGGAACAGTGGCCGTGGCCGCCCAAAACCGCACACGAAGGCATGGTTGCGCCGGCCAAAGATGTTCAACGTGCACACGCATGGTTCTCAAGGCAGTAATATAGGCACGTGATGTGATGTTCATTCGTCCATGTAGATTTTTCCTTCGCAAAATTGGCTCTTGCACACAGCGCACTCGGCTGACATGCGGGGACACATGAGTTGTTTGTGTCAACCAACATCGCTGAGGAAGTGAGGACGGCCGAAGAACCGACCGACCGACCTACCGATGTTCCAATTCCCCGCTCGTCCCGCTTCATCTCTCATATTTGCAAAATCGATACATGTACATTATATCAAGGCAAGCAGAATTATTTTTACAGGTCGCGATAACCTATGCCGGATCAAGTGTCAATTCCAGCGTGTGTTGGCGTGCCGTCCAATCCACTTGTGTTAATCAGACCAGCGTACGCATGACTAGCAGCTTTATTTGTTTCATCATGTGGCAATTTGGAATTGTAATGATAAACCCCATCACGTACTCCTACGTACGTAGGGAGTGGAGACGCACACTTGGGCGTATTGAGATTCCGTGGCTCCGGAGAAGGCGATGGAGCAGTCGCCATTTGCTAGCTTTGCTTCGTCCTGTGCACTAGCTGACAGCTATATTAGCCTAATCTATGTACCAACTGAGCAAGGGGGACAGGGTAGATCGAGAATTCGAGATTCGCTCCCGGCTCCATGGATGGAGCGGCCATTTGTGGACAGATGATGCCCATGGACTAGTTTAATCGCAGGACTAATTAAGTGCTCTTCTCCTAATCTGCTGGAGGAATTAAGAGTAAGTAGGAGTATCAGGCAAAAAGATATGGCAGGTGGATGATTAGTTCATCACTAGTAGCAGTACTACCCAGCAGCAGCGCCGCACGTGGGAACGGGACGGGAAGGCGCAATTAGCGGTTGAGTTAACTCGGTGCCACCAGCTTTGGGAGGGAGGCAGTACTACCAGTGGTGCTACTAGCTAGCAAGCAGGCAAGAAAGCAGGCGATCGCATTCGATGAGGAGGACACGGCAGGCCAGATCGGGGAACCCGATGCTGAAATCCGAATAGTGATGGCGCAGCAGCAGCAGCACGAGAAGAAGAAAGTGGAAGAAAGAGTGGTGGTACGGAGGAGGTGCATGCACCTTGCGAAACAGGGGACGGATTCGCCCGTGGTTTTGCCGCGGGAGCTGATCCTGAGTGGGACGGGGACGGGGCCGGTCCGGTCCGGTCCATCGTCGCGGTGGCACGACCCACCGCCACATGATGAATGGACGAACGAACGAACGATAGTATCTCTCGCTCTCCCGATGCCCATCTGCGTTCTCCTTCTCTTGCCTGCTGACAGATGCATGCACCGGCTTGCTTGCTTGCTGGTGCGGACAGTACCAATGATGCCCTACCGCTTGGGCTGGGTCGGGTCGGGTCGGGTCGACCACCCGCCTTTGTGAACAAAAACATGAACGCTTGTTGGGGGACGTGAGAATTTTACCAGATTGTCCGCCGCGTTCGTTTCACTAGTGGGACTGGAGAGGTTTTTAACACTAACCCTTTTATCTATTCTTTTCGCATGAGAGCTGAGAAGAATATACTCCCCCGTCTCGAAAAGCTTGTCTTAGATTTGTCTAGTCTAACACAAATTTCTCGACACGGAGGTAATACGATAAATCAAACTAGTTGATTTCATTAAGTAGTAGGTCTGAGTAACTTTTACCTTCTTATCACTCATGTCAAAAGGAAGGGTAAAAGGGACCATGACTAAAAGCATGATGATGTTTGCAGTCCGTTCCATAAGAAAAATAGAATGCATTTTCAGAACCTACATTTTCAAAATAGCGCTTAATGATTTTTAACCATCGTGAATTCAAGAGATCATGTTGTAAGCTATATGAGCACGATAATTATTCTTCTTGAATCTCAATATACAGTTTCAGTTTTTTCCTCCCGTGGAAGACAAACGCCGATTAGGGTTTGAGCGTCTGTTGCGATCTCATCCGTTCCTTGTCTCAGGTCGCGTCAGCCGAGGCGAGGGGACCTTGAGTCCTTCTAAACATGCTCAAAAGTCCACATTACTAGTATTCGGCATAATTGGTAAGCTATTTCAAAACCAATAATCAATAAAAAAAAGTCATGGAGCTGGACTTGTTTATGTCTCGCAGATGCGTTAATGCGGATGTGATAAGTTTATGTTAGTGTATGGTGTTTTGAATTGGTATGATTATTAATTTTTGTCTTTGGACTGTTTCTATGGTATTTTGGTGAAGATTTTGTGATTCAACTTTTGTAAGGTCATTCCATTTCATTTACGTTCAATGCTCATCATGTTTCATCCTTTTGGAGGAGTCACACGCATGGTTTTTTTTAGAGCATTTGAAGTTAGGCAAGTTTATGCATGTATGTGTGTGGCCGTGCCACTACTCAGTGGCGTAGCTATGTTGAGGGCAGGGGGCTGCCCCCCCCCCCCCCCCCACGCCCCCCGCCGCCTTGGATAATTTCTGAAGAAAAAGATTTAAATAGGGCTTAGATTGGAATTTGTTTAGCATTTGCGCCCCCCCCCAATAAACTAGTGATTTGTGTTTCGCCCCCCATGGATTGTCGGCTAGCTCCGCCACTGCCACTACTCCGATATAGTTGCAGTGTCTTTACTGTAGTTTCGGAGAACGGCTATGCAAGATATTTTGTTGTAATTCTTAGTTATATATTCCCTTCGTCCGAAATTACTTGTCACAAAATTGGTTATATCTATATGTATTTTAGTTGTAGACACACATTCATTTCCGCGACAAGTAATTTGGGATTAAAGGAGTAACAAATATTCTCTATTTTGACTTATGATCCAAATTATTGTATATATAACTAGTATCGAGTTTGAATAAGGTTACAAATGATTCCGTGATTCTTGTATTACCCATGTAAATCGTAGCCAAAATAAGATTAGCGACAACATAGCTAAATTTGCTCGTTCAGAAGGTAGAACCATGACTTCATGACTTGGTTTGGTCCAGGTCCTTCGGTTGCTATGAAGCTAACTACGATTGATTGTAAGGATCTTGTGAGTTGAGTAATACAATATTTCACATTGGAAAAAAAAGATTCCAAGAGAAGTTCTTATTTTTCATTAAGAAAATATAGTTTCCCTTTTACGGACGTGGATGGTGCCGCTGGCCAAGTGGCCAAATGTGCCACATGGCCATCCATGGCGTACCGCTAGCTGGTTCATCCCCCCTCTCCGGTATCCAAGGAGAGCGACGGAGTATATATTGGCCTCGCCGGCTCGCCGCAAAGCTAACAACCACTCCAAGTCCAGCCCAATCGCGTCGCAACAATCCATCTTCCCCGCTTCCGTTCCGTTCCAGTCCACACATCCAGGTCGTACGCCGCCGCGTCCAGCCGGGTGGATCTCCGAGCAAGCGGCATTGCTGGGAGTAGATGCGAGACGCCGTCCTGCTCCGGTGCGACGCCACCATGGCCGGCTACGCCGCCGGTTCCACCTCTTACGGCAGCAGCAGCGGCAGCGGCAGGAGGAGCGGCCGGTACTTTCCGGCTCCGGCGGCGACTGCCAAGCAACGCCGCGCGCCGGCTCCGGCCGGGAGCGGCCGGAAGACCGACGGAGGAGGAGGGTACTTCGGGCCGGAGGCGGCGGTCGTGCTGGCGCTGATGACGGCGGCGCTGCTGGTGCTGCCGCTTCTGCTGCCCCCGCTGCCGCCGCCGCCGCCGCTGTTCTTGTTCGTGCCGGTGGCCATCCTGGCCGTGCTGCTCCTGCTCGTGCTCCTGCCCTCCGACGCCAGGGGCCTCCGCGTCGCGCCATCCTACTTGTAGCCAGCTAGCATAGCATTTGTAAATCAAATCGTGCGCTCGCTCTCTCGCTCGCCGTCGTCCTCCTCGCCGCTGCCTTGTACATGTAATTAGCTATCGCGGGGTTCGTTTTTTTTCTTGGAGACTAGTTGATGGAGATTTTGCTCGGACTAATTAATTAATTTCTTGCTGGAAAAAAAGTGTCTCCGGAAGAGTAGAGTTGTACGTAGTATCTCTGAATTTTAACCACAAGACAGTCAGGATTATCTCTGAATTCTAGTCTGATCTTCGTTGAGGGAAGGAAGAGAAATCAAAGGCATCTACGAAAATTTTGTGAAGAACACGGCTCTATCGGAAGTGATGCTTCGTTGCGTTCCACTTGTGGGGTTGTCTGACTAATCTCTCGTGGAGAAACACAAACACCAGCTAGGAAAGACGAGGATTAACGCTTGCTTGAGCCAATGGTCAAGTAGCCAAACAATGATACTCTTCCGAAAATTCAAAACAGGTGGTGACACCGAAGGGGCAGATTTCTCTCCCACCGTTGCCGAGTCGCCGCCGGCGAGTTGCTCTTCTGAAAATTCAAAGATGCGGAGTACAGTATAATACACGGAAGGGGGCAAATCTCTGCGTCTCCAGTTGCCTTCCCGCCGCCGCGAACGCTACATTTTGCCTCGTTGGCTCATTGCTCAGTCCAACATGACCGGCACAAAAACCGTTGCCAAGTCGCCGCCGGAGCTCATCGTTCCGGCGTTGACAACCCCCGGCGGCACCCTCCCGCTCTCCTCCATTGACAAGGCAGCCGGCAGCGCCGGCTTGGTTAACCTCATCCAGGTCTTTGCCCCGCCCTCGTTCACCGCCGCTCGTATGAGCCAGGGCGCCGCCGCGGCCATGGCAGCGATGCGCGACGGGCTCGCGAGGGCTCTCGTGCCGTACTACCCGGTGGCCGGCCGCGTCGCCCCGAGCGGCCTTGCGGTGGACTGTACTGGCGAGGGCGTCTGGTTCGTGGAGGCCGCCGCGAGCTGCGCGCTTGCCGACGTGGACGGCCTCGGTTGCTGCCCGCTGCTCATCCCCGGGGAGCTCCTCCTCCCGCGCCCTCCCCCCGGCGAGAAGCTCGACGGCCTCATCCTCATGGTCCAGGCGACTAGGTTCACCTGCGGTGGTTTCGCCGTCGGGATCAGCTTCAGCCACGCGGTGTTCGACGGCCAGGGCGCGGCGCAGTTCCTCACGGCGGTGGGGGAGCTAGCGCGGGGGCTCCAGGCGCCGTCAGTGATTCCGGTGTGGGACCACGACGCGATCCCGGACCCTCCCAGCCCGCCGCCGCCTCAGCTCACGGAGTTCAGGCTCGTGACCCAGGTGGCCGACATCTCGGCGGAGAGCATCGCGCGCGTGAAGGACGACTTCAAGCAGGCTGCCGCAACATCAACGGGGGAGGTGTGCTCCACCTTTGACGCGCTGACGGCCGTGGTGTTCAAGTGCCGCGCGCTGGCGCTGGCGTCGGCGCTCCCTGACGACGCCGATGTCCGGATCGCCTTCGCCGCCGGCACGCGGCACCTGCTCCGCGGCGTGCTGCCAGCGGTGGACGGCTACTACGGCAACTGCGTGTACCTGGCGTGCGTCACTAGGGCAGGCAAGGCCGTCCGGGAGGCGTCGCTGGCGGAGGTCGTCGGCGCGGTACGGGAGGCGAAGGAGGCGGTCCCCGCGCGGTTCGCCGGCTGGATGCGCGGCGTCGATCACTACGACGTGCCGCTGGACTACAGCACGGTGACGGTGTCAGACTGGAGCCGCGTCGGCTTCGACGAGGTGGACTACGGCTTCGGCGCGCCAGGGTACGTGTTCCCGCTCAACGACCACGTCAACTTCGTCGCGTCTCTCAACTACGTCAGGCCGCCGGCGCCCAGGCGTGGGGGCATCCGGGTGGTGCTCCGCTGCGTCGAGGAGCCTCACGCCGCTGCCTTCGCTGTCGAGCTCGCCAAGTTCGCCTAAATGCAACGGACGCCCCATTTTGGGAGCAAAAAATGGAGAGGCAGCCTGCATTTCGATGCTGCACACCATCAACAGTGTATATATACAACACCATAAGAATTATGAAACGGAGGGAATTGCAATTTGGTTGCAGTTAAGCATCACATAGTTGGTTCAAAGATCTACACACTCAGATTTCTAGGTACATTTTGTATACGGTGCGGCCATCTTTTTTCTTTCGAATTGTGCATGGCAATACACCTATAACGTTGTGTTCGGATGTCTGTATTGGAGACCTCTGTATTGAATTGGTTTCAATTCCAATTCGGGGAGGAAACTATAATGAACATGGATACGAATTCACATGTTCGGATGCTCATGGAATTGGGCCATGGAATCGCAATACCAAATCATGTTCGGATGACAAACTATGAAATTGCATATGCTTTGTGTTTTATGCATCAAATCAAAATGAACAGGTTCTAATCAAAATGCACAATCTACAGTCACATAACCATGTTCTTCCCCTAAGCAGCAAAACCTGCAAAAATGAACAGGTGGTTAGTAAATTCATGGGAACATGGACAACAGGGGAAGAACAGAACAAGGGAACAGGAGAAACTTGGCTAGGTAAGGGGAAAAAAAAGAGAAAGAAGGGGATCCATGGGAGGGGAAGAAGAACATGGAAGAGGAGGTCAGGAGGGGGAAGAAGATGGCACGGTAGGGGAGTCAGCGAGATGGCCAAGATGGAAGGCGCGCCGGCCAGCGAGATGGTCGGGATGGAGGGGTTGTGCCGGCCAGATGCAGTCGCGGCGCCGCCTCGTGCGGCAGAGGAAGGAGCTCCGTGGGGGAGGAAAGGCGCGGTAGCCGTGAGAGCTCGAAGCTCCGCCGCCACTAGAGAGAGGAGGGGGGAGGAGGGCCATGGCGTGGGATCCATACCTGCGCCGCCGCCGGCTGGGGCTTGTGTCTCGCGCAGGGAGAAAAGACAGGTCGCGAGCGAGATCTATCTCGAAACATTTTGTTTTGCGGGACTTGCCAATTCAACCCAAATCGGAGGGTCGGACCTCCGTATCGTGGGAGGGTTGCGCGCGTATAGGCTGATTCGGCTCTGTATTGGCCCCGTTTCGGTTCGCTCGATTCGGCATACATCCGAACGTCTGAATTGGCAGGTGGTCAATACCATATCCAATTCGATGGGTCTAATTCAGACATCCGAACGCAGTGTAAAGGATGTTGGAGTACCCGCCTTCTGGGGCTTTGCGGCCGAGAGTGCCCTCAGCATCGTTCATTTCGCAGTGACATGCCACAGCTGCCTTTCTGGGGTTCTTCCCTCGGCATGTCCGCTCCCGTGCGACGGGCCATGCGGACCCGCTTGTCAGCAACCTTTGAAACTGAGCGGAGTGTGTCGCTCGCGCCCGCCGGCAAGACGGGTGTGCACGGCTCTGCGAGGAGGCCCTCCGCACCGCCCTTTTCGCCGTGGCCTCCCGCGCATGGCTCCCTCGGGCTCTTCCACCGTCCGATCTGTCCGACCTTCATGGGTCTTCTTCGTAGATCCTCCTCCCCCCCTTCATAGGCGGTGGCTAGGGTGCTCGTGTATATATTGCCGGTCTCCACGGGTCTTCTTCATGGACCCCCCTCCTCCCCTTTGAATCAAAGACTCTAGAAGAGTCCCAACCTCTCCCAATACCTTACTTGATGTTTTTGTCTAAAAAATACCTTACTTGATATCCAAGGATCACATGGTAACAAACGAGGATGAAATTGGTGAAGACTTATGGAAGTTACAACCAAATCCGCAACAAGGATTAGGTGGTATGAGCAGTGGTACAAGCATCCCTATTCGTATAGCGCGCCATCTTCTCCTCTGGACCTACGCGTGTTGTTTTGTATCTCTATCAGCATTTTCTCATACAAATTCCGATTTGGGCGTTCTTAGGTTCGTTGGATCCGTATGGACGATCCTGATAACCTGAAGGTATTATATATCAAAATTAGGCTCTTTGGGAACCTCATTTTGTCATACTTTTCAAAAAACCTGAATCTGGTGCTTGCAACTTCTTTAGTTTGGCCTCAACTTGGTTCCTTTTACCGTGATAAGTCCATGGGAGCTCCAATAGACCTAAAAAGATAACAAAACAAAGTAACACTATTAAAAACAAAAGATTATGCAATGCACTTAATAAAACATTTCCATGTGCTTCTTTGTGTTCCGTGTCTCGAATAACGATAAGCCCTGGGATCGAGGTAGAGTCACTAGACAAAATAGTTTCACAATAACATTAGAGTAAAGTTAACTAAAGTAAACCTCTTACGCGTAGACGGGCCTACGGGATTATGAGGGTAGGCCCCGACACATTGCGTGAGGGATTACTCACATATCGGGACTGAATCACAAGCACATGGCGTTGTATAAAAAGAGTTATTTGAAGACGAATGACTGAAAGTCTTACAATCTCGATGGTCGCAACAAAACCTTAGTTACAAGTCTAATTGTTGTAGGGTGAAACCCTAGAGGGTATCTTTTCACACATGGAGGGGGAAAAGAGGAAGAACACTCAAGAACACAAGGAACAAATCACTCAAATAAACCCAAATAACACATCCACTAGAGTAGCATACATGAGATCCACAAGTATTCAAGCACAACTCAAGGAAAATAGCACTAGGGTAAAGTTCTTCCCACTCCTAGGAGATGATGTCTTGATCTTGATATTCTTCAAGAGGAGGCCTTGATAATCCAAAGGATTCTTCTCAAGATGGGGGCTTGATCTCCAAGAGGAGGGGATACAAGGAGCACAGATCTCTAGTGTCTATCAAATACTTTGCTGTCCTATCAAATGAGCTAGGAGATGAGTACTTAAAGGCTAGGGACGAAACATGAGGGAGAGAGGGGTTGTTACGGCATATCTCTCATATCTCTCTCAAGGTAGTTTTGGTGATTGATGACAACATGTTTGCGGACTAATCTTGTGCGTTGAATTATTCACAGATTCTCCCCTGGCACGAGACGCTTTCTTCCCCTCGGAGTGTATTTCAAGACGGTGTAGCTCTTTCGTTTCTTTCTTGGTGGACTAGTTGCGTAGAGGGCACCGTACTATCAAGAGGGGGTCCGCTGGGGTTTTGCTTGGGTGGAATCATCACGTACACATCAGCTTCTCACCATCCGAGATTTTCATGTCCATTCAAGAGATATCTCCTCTCTTCCTTGTTCTGTCTAGGTCTAAGCGGCAGTACCGCGCACCCAGCGGTAGTACCGCTAAGAAGCCACAAGCGGCAGTACCGCTTATCAGCGGTAGTACCGCCGTGGCTCCACAGCAGTAGTACCGCTGGGGGCCTGGCACCTCCGCCTGGTCCTCAGCTTCTTGAGAGATCCTTCTCCTCTCTCTCTCGCGCCCAGCGGTAGTACCGCACTGCCTGCGGTACTACGGCCGAAGGGTCACAAGCGGCAGTACCGCTCCACAGCGGTACTACCGCCCTTGACCCCTCGCCGTAGTACCGCTGGGTAGTCTGGCTCCTACCGCCTCGATTCGAGAGGTCTTTTTCTCGTGTCGGGTTTTGCGGCACTAGTCACGGTTGTAGTGGCGGTAGTACCGTTCCAGGAGCGGTAGTACCGCCCTACCACCGCGGTAGTACCGCATTTGGGTCCGTTCCCTACTAAGTCTCCTCAGCGCGGCAGTACCGCTGGTTGGCGCGGCAGTACCGTCTGGCGGTAGTACCGCCCCCTCTCAGCGGTAGTACCGCCCTGTGCGGGGCTGGTTGGTGGGGGGCAACGGGATTGTTGCCCCACTATAAAAGGGAGTCCCCTTCTTCCTTCTCACCTACCTCTTCCTCCCCCAAGCTCCATTTATTGCTCAAGCTCCATTAAATACTCCAAGCTTCATTTCGCCCGATCTATCTCTCTAGCCAATCAAATTTGTTGATTTGCTCGGGAGTGGTTGAGAAGGCCCCGATCTACACTTCCACCAAGGGATTTTCGATTCCCCCACTCATCCCTAGCGGATCTTGTTACTCTTGGGTGTTTGAGCACCCTAGACGGTTGAGGTCACCTCGGAGCCATATTCCATTGTGGTGAAGCTTCGTGGTCTTGTTGGGAGCCTCCGATTAAGTTGTGGAGATTGCCCCAACCTTGTTTGTAAAGGTTCGGTCGCCGCCTTCAAGGGCACCAATAGTGGAATCAGGCATCTCGCATTGTGTGAGGGCGTGAGGAGAATACGGTGGCCCTAGTGGCTTCTTGGGGAGCATTGTGCCTCCACACCGCTCCAACGGAGACGTACTTCCCCTCAAAAGGAAGGAACTTCGGTAACACATCCTCGTCTCCACCGGTTCCACTCTTGGTTATCTCTTACCTTTACTTGTGCAAGCTCTTTATTGTTTCTACCCTTGCTTGCTTGTATGCTTGTTGTTATTGCATCATATAGGTTGCTCACCTAGTTGCACATCTAGACAACCTACTTTGATGCAAAGTTTAATTTGGTAAAGAAAAGCTAAAAATTGGTAGTTGCCTATTCACCCCCCCTCTAGTCAACCATATCGATCCTTTCAGGGGTTTCAGGGGTACAAGGTTCAAAAGCCCCTAGTGCACGCAGGCACTCTCGCAGGGGTCTGGACACCGGGGGCAAAGGGTGTCAGGCACCCGGACCGGTCAAAGGCTGGGGCTGTAGGTGTTGGAAATATGCCCTAGAGGCAATAATAAATTGATTATTATTATATTTCCTTGTTCATGATAATCGTCTATTATCCATGCTAGAATTGTATTGATAGGAAACTCAGATACATGTGTGGATACATAGACAACACCATGTCCCTAGTAAGCCTCTAGTTGACTAGCTCGTTAATCAATAGATGGTTACAGTTTCCTAACCATGGACATTGGATGTCATTGATAACGGGATCACATCATTAGGAGAATGATGTGATGGACAAAGACCCAATCCTAAGCCTAGCATAAGATCATGTAGTTCGTATGCTAAAGCTTTTCTAATGTCAAGTATCATTTCCTTAGACCATGAGATTGTGCAACTCCCGGATACCGTAGGAGTGCTTTGGGTGTGCCAAACGTCACAACGTAACTGGGTGGCTATAAAGGTACACTACAGGTATCTCCGAAAGTGTCTGTTGGGTTGGCACGAATCGAGACTGGGATTTGTCACTCCGTGTAAACGGAGAGGTATCTCTGGGCCCACTCAGTAGGACATCATCATAATGTGCACAATGTGATCAAGGAGTTTATCACGGGATGATGTGTTACGGAACGAGTAAAGAGACTTGCCGGTAACGAGATTGAACAAGGTATCGGGATACCGACGATCGAATCTCGGGCAACTGTCGTACCGATAGACAAAGGGAATTGTATACGTGATTGATTAAGTCCTTGACATCGTGGTTCATCCGATGAGATCATCGTGGAACATGTGGGAGCCAACATGGGTATCCAGATCCCGCTGTTGGTTATTGACCGGAGAGTCATCTCGGTCATGTCTGCATGTCTCCTGAACCCGTAGGGTCTACACACTTAAGGTTCGGTGACGCTAGGTTTATAGAGATATTAGTATGCGGTAACCCGAAAGTTGTTCGGAGTCCCGGATGAGATCCCGGACGTCACGAGGAGTTCCGGAATGGTCCGGAGGTAAAGATTTATATATGGGAAGTCTTGTTTTGGTCGCCGGAAAGTTTCACGCATTATCGGTATTGTACTGGGAGTGCCGAAAGGGGTCCGGGGGTCCACCTGCCCCGGGGGGCCACATGGGCTGTAGGGGTGTGCGCCTTGGCCTATATGGGCCAAGGGCACCAGCCCCAAGAGGCCCATGCGCCAAGAGATAAGGGAAAGGAAGAGTCCTAAAAGGGGAAGGCACCTCCTAGGTGCCTTGGGGAGGAGGGACTCCTCCCTGGCCGCACCCTTCCTTGGAGGAAGGGCCAAGGCTGCGCCCCCCTCTCCCTTGGCCCTATATATAGTGGGGGAAAGGGAGGGCAGCCTCACCTAAGCCCTGGTGCCTCCCTCTCCCTCCCATGACACATCTCCCTCCTCCCGCAGCGCTTGGCGAAGCCCTGTTGGAATCCCGCTACTTCCACCACCACGCCGTCGTGCTGCTGGATCTCCATCAACCTCTCCTTCCCCCTTGCTGGATCAAGAAGGAGGAGACGTCGCTGCTCCGTACGTGTGTTGAACGCGGAGGTGCCATCCGTTCGGCGCTAGGATCATCGGTGATTTGGATCACGACGAGTACGACTCCATCAACCCCGTTCTCTTGAACGCTTCCGCACGCGATCTACAAGGGTATGTAGATCCACTCCTCCCTCGTTGCTAGATGACTCCATAGATTGATCTTGGTGATGCGTAGAAAATTTTGAATTTCTGCTACGTTCCCCAATCAAAGCTAGGTCTATGCGTAGTTTCTATGCACGAGTAGAACACAAAGTAGTTGTGGGCGTTGATTTTGTTTAATATGCTTACCGTTACTAGTCCAATCTTGATTCAGTGGCATTGTGGGATGAAGCGGCCCGGACCGACCTTACACGTACTCTTACGTGAGACTGGTTCCACTGACTGACATGCACTAGTTGCATAAGGTGGCTAGCGGGTGTCTGTCTCTCCCACTTTAGTCGGATCGGATTCGATGAAAAGGGTCCTTATGAAGGGTAAATAGCAATTGGCATATCACGTTGTGGTTTTTGCGTAGGTAAGAAACGTTCTTGCTAGAAACCCATAGCAGCCACGTAAAACATGCAAACAACAATTAGAGGACGTCTAACTTGTTTTTGCAGGGTATGCTATGTGATGTGATATGGCCAAAGGATGTGATGAATGATATATGTGATGTATGAGATGATCATGTTCTTGTAATAGGAATCACGACTTGCATGTCGATGAGTATGACAACCGGCAGGAGCCATAGGAGTTGTCTTAATTTATTTATGACCTGCGTGTCAACATAAACGTCATGTAATTACTTTACTTTATTGCTAACCGTTAGCTGTAGTAGTAGAAGTAATAGTTGGCGAGGCAACTTCATGGAGACACGATGATGGAGATCATGATGATGGAGATCATGGTGTCATGCCGGTGACGATGATGATCATGGAGCCCCGAAGATGAAGATCAAAAGGAGCAATATGATATTGGCCATATCATGTCACTATTTGATTGCATGTGATGTTTATCATGTTTATACATCTTATTTGCTTAGAACGACGGTAGTAAATAAGATGACCCCTCACTAAAATTTCAATAAGGTGTTCCCCCTAACTGTGCACCGTTGCGAAAGTTCGTCGTTTCGAAGCACCACGTGATGATCGGGTGTGATAGATTCTTACGTTCGAATACAACGGGTGTTGACGAGCCTAGCATGTACAGACATGGCCTCGGAACACATGCGAAACACTTAGGTTAACTTGACGAGCCTAGCATGTACAAACATGGCCTCGGAACACAAGAGACCGAAAGGTCGAGCATGAGTCGTATAGAAGATACGATCAACATGAAGATGTTCACCGATGTTGACTAGTCCGTCTCACGTGATGATCGGACACGGCCTAGTTGACTCAGATCATGTAATCACTTAGATGACTAGAGGGATGTCTATCTGAGTGGGAGTTCATAAGATGAACTTAACTATCCTGAACATAGTCAAAAGGTCTTCGCAAATTATGTCGTAGCTCGCGCTTCAGTTCTACTGTTTAGATATGTTCCTAGAGAAAATTTAGTTGAAAGTTGATAGTAGTAATTATGCGGACTAGGTCCGTAAACTGAGGTTTGTCCTCATTGCTTCATAGAAGGCTTATGTCCTTAATGCACCACTCAGTGTGCTGAACCTCGAACGTTGTCTATGGATGTTGCGAACATCTGACATACACATTTTGATAACTACGTGATAGTTCAGTTAAACGGCTTAGAGTTGAGGCACCGAAGATGTTTTGAAACGTCGCGAAACATATGAGATGTTTCGAGGGCTGAAATTGGGATTTCAGGCTCGTGCCCATGTCAAGAGGTATAAGACCTCCGATGATTTTCTTAGCCTGCAAACTAAGGGAGAAAAGCTCAATTGTTGAACTTGTGCTCAGATTGTCTGAGTACAACAATCGCTTGAATCGAGTGGGAGTTGATCTTCCAGATGAAATAGTGATGGTTCTCCGAAGTCATTACCACCAAGCTGCTTGAGCTTCGTGATGAACTATAATATATCAGGGACATATATGATGATCCTTGAGATATTCGCGATGTTTGACACCACAAAAGTAGAGATCAAGAAGGAGCATCAATTGTTGATGGTTGGTGAAACCACTAGTTTCAAGAAGGGCAAGGGCAAAAAGGGATGCTTCATGAAACGGCAAATCAGCTGCTGCTCTAGTGAAGAAACCCAAGGTTGAACCCAAACCCAAGACTAAGTGCTTCTGTAATAAAGGGAACAGCCACTGGAGCAGAATTACCCTAGATACTTGGTAGATAAGAAGGCTGGCAAGGTCGATAGAAGTATATTGGATGTATTATGTTAATGTGTACTTTACTAGTACTCCTAGTAGCACCAGGGTATTAGATACCGGTTCGGTTGCTAAGTGTTAGTAACTCGAAATAAAAGCTACGGAATAAACGGAGACTAGCTAAAGGTGAGATGATGATATGTGTTGGAAGTATTTCCAAGGTTGATCAAATATCGTACTCTCCCTCTACCATCGAGATTGGTGTTTGCGTTGAGCATAGACATGATTGGATTATGTCTATCGCAATACGGTTATTCATTTAAAGAGAATAATGGTTACTCTGTTTATTTGAATAATACCTTCAATGGTCTTACACCTGAAATGAATGGTTTATTGAATCTCGATCGTAGTGATACACATGTTCATGCCAAAAGATAGTAATGATAGTACCACCTACTTGTGGCACTGCCACGTAAGTCATATCGGTATAAAACGCATGAAGAAGCTCCATGTTGATGGATCTTTGGGCTCACTTGTTTTGAAAGGTTTGAGACATGCGAACCATGTCTATTGGTGTATATGCATGAAGAAACTCCATGCAAATGGACCGTTTGGACTCACTTGATTTTGAATCACTTGAGACATGCAAATCATACCACATGGGCAAGATGACTGAAAGCCTCGTTTTCAGTAAAATGGAACTAGAAAGCAACTTGTTGGAAGTAATACATTTTGATGTGTGCAATCCAATGAGTGCTGAGGCATGTAGTGGATATCGTTATGTTCTTAATTCACAGATGATTTGAGTAGATGTTGACTATATTTACTTGATGAATCACGAGTCTGAATTATTGAAAGGTTCAAGTAATTTCAGGGTGAAGTTGGAAGATCGTCGTGACAAGAGGATAAAATATCTATGATATGATCATAGAGATGAATATCTGAATTACGAGTTTGGCACAGAATTAAGACATTGTGGAAATTGTTTCACAACTAATACAGCCTGGAACACCGTAGTGTGATGGTGTGTCCGAACATCATAACTGCACCCTATTGGATATGATACATACCATGATGTCTCTTATCGAATTACCACGATAGTTTATGGGTTAGGCATTAGAGACACCACATTCACTTTAGGGCACCATGTAATTCCGATGAGATGACACCATATGAACTATGGTTTAGAGAAACCTAAGCTGTCATTTCTTAAAAGTTTGGGGCTGCGACGCTTATGTGAAAAAGTTTCAGGCTGATAAGCTCGAACCCAAAGCGGATAAATGCATCTTCATAGGACACCCAAAACAGTTGGGTATACCTCCTGTCTCAGATTTGAAAGCAATAAGGGATTGTTTCTAGAATCGGGTCCTTTCTCGAGGAAAAGTTTCTCTCGAAAGAATTGAGTGGGAGGATGGTGGAGACTTGATGAGGTTATTGAACCGTCTCTTCAACTAGTGTGTGGCAGAGCACAGGGAGTTGTTCCTGTGACACCTACACCAATTGAAGTGGAAGCTTATGATAGTGATCATGAAACTTCAGATCAAGTCACTACCAAACCTCGTGGGATGACAAGGATGCATACTACTTCAGAGTGGTACGTAATCCTGTCTTGGAAGTCATGTTGCTAGACAACAATGAACCTACGAGCTATGGAGAAGCGATGGTGGGCCCGGATTCTGATAAATGGCTCGAGGCCATAAAATCCGAGAGAGGATCCATGTATGAAAACAAAGTGGAGACTTTGGCAGAATGGGTCGATGGTCGTAATGCTATTGAGTACAGATGGATTTTAAAAGGAAGTCGGACAATGATGGTAGGTACCACCATTAAGAAAGCTCGACTTGTCGTTAAGATGTTTTCCGACAAGTTCAAGGAGTTGACTGCGATGAGACTTTCTCACTCGTAGCGATGCTAAGAGTCTGTTGGAATTATATTAGCAATTACTGTATTATTTGTGAAATCTTGCAGATAGGATGCCAAAAACCATTGTTTCCTCGACGATTTTTGAGGAAAGGTTGTATGTGATACAACCGGAAGGTTTTGTTAATCCTGAAAGATGCTAATAAGTATGCAAAGCTCCAGCAATCCTTCTAAGGACTGGAGTAAGCATCTCGGAGTTGGAATGTATGCTTTGATAAGATGATCAAAGTTTTGGGTGTATACAAAGTTTATGAGAAACTTGTATTTCCAAAGAAGTGAGTGGGAGCACTATAGAATTTCTGATAAATATATGTTGACATATTGTTGATCAGAAATGACGTAGAATTTCTGGAAAGCATATAGGGTTATTTGGAAAGTATTTTTCAATGGAAAGCCTGGATTAAGCTACTTGAACATTGAGCATCAAGATCTATAAGGATAGATCAAAATTCTTAATGGTACTTTCAAATGAGCACATACCTTGACATGATCTTGAAGGTGTTCAAGATGGACCAGTCAAAGAAGGAGTTCTTGCCTGAGTTGTAAGGTATGAAGTTAAGACTTAAAGCTCGACCATGGCAGAAGAAAGAGGAAGGACGAAGGTCGTCCCCTATGCTTTTGTCATAGGCTCTATATGGTATGCCATGCTATGTACCGCACCTGAAATGTGCCTTGCCATGAGTCAGTCAAGGGGTACAAGAGTGATCCAAGAATGGATCACAAGACAGCGGTCAAAGTTATCCTTAGTAACTAGTGGACTAAGGAATTTTCTCGATTATGGAGGTGGTAAAAGAGTTCGTCGTAAAGGGTTACGCCGATGCAAACTTTGACACTAATCCAGATTATTCTGAGTAGTAAACTGGATTCGTATAGTAGAACAGTTATTTGGAATAGCTCCAAATGTAGCGTAGTAGTTGCATCTACAAGATGACATAGAAATTTGCGAAGTACATACAGATCTGAAAGATTCAGACCTGTTGACTATAACATCTCTCACAAGCATAACATGATCAAAGAACTCATCGAGTGTTAATCACATGGTAATGTGAACTAGATTATTGTCTCTAGTAAACTCTTTGGGTGTTAGTCACATGGGGATGTGACCTTGAGTGTTAGTCACATAGCGATGTGAACTGGATTATTGACTCTAGTGCAAGTGGGAGACTGTTGGAAATATGCCCTAGAGGCAATAATAAATTGATTATTATTATATTTCCTTGTTCATGATAATCATTTATTATCCATGCTAGAATTGTATTGATAGGAAACTCAGATACATGTGTGGATACATAGACAACACCATGTCCCTAGTAAGCCTCTAGTTGACTAGCTCGTTAATCAATAGATGGTTACAGTTTCCTAACCATGGACATTGGATGTCATTGATAACGGGATCACATCATTAGGAGAATGATGTGATGGACAAAGACCCAATCCTAAGCCTAGCACAAGATCATGTAGTTCGTATGCTAAAGCTTTTCTAATGTCAAGTATCATTTCCTTAGACCATGAGATTGTGCAACTCCCGGATACCGTAGGAGTGCTTTGGGTGTGCCAAACGTCACAACGTAACTGGGTGGCTATAAAGGTACACTACAGGTATCTCCGAAAGTGTCTGTTGGGTTGGCACGAATCGAGACTGGGATTTGTCACTCCGTGTAAACGGAGAGGTATCTCTGGGCCCACTAGGTAGGACATCATCATAATGTGCACAATGTGATCAAGGAGTTTATCACGGGATGATGTGTTATGGAACGAGTAAAGAGACTTGCCGGTAACGAGATTGAACAAGGTATCGGGATACCGACGATCGAATCTCGGGCAAGTGTCGTACCGATAGACAAAGGGAATTGTATACGGGATTGATTAAGTCCTTGACATCGTGGTTCATCCGATGAGATCATCGTGGAACATGTGGGAGCCAACATGGTTATCCAGATCCCGCTGTTGGTTATTGACCGGAGAGTCATCTCGGTCATGTCTGCATGTCTCCCGAACCCGTAGGGTCTACACACTTAAGGTTCAGTGTCGCTAGGGTTATAGAGATATTAGTATGCGGTAACCCGAAAGTTGTTCGGAGTCCCGGATGAGATCCCGGACATCACGAGGAGTTCCGGAATGGTCCGGAGGTAAAGATTTATATATGGGAAGTCTTGTTTTGGTCGCCGGAAAAGTTTCACGCATTATCGGTATTGTACCGGGAGTACCGAAAGGGGTCCGGGGGTCCACCAAGGGGGTCCACCTGCCCCGGGGGGGCACATGGGCTGTAGGGGTGTGCGCCTTGGCCTATATGGGCCAAGGGCACCAGCCCCAAGAGGCCCATGCGCCAAGAGATAAGGGAAAGGAAGAGTCCTAAAAGGGGAAGGCACCTCCTAGGTGCCTTGGGGAGGAGGGACTCCTCCCTGGCCGCACCCTTCCTTGGAGGAAGGGCCAAGGCTGCACCCCCCTCTCCCTTGGCCCTATATATAGTGGGGGAAAGGGAGGGCAGCCGCACCTAAGCCCTGGCGCCTCCCTCTCCCTCCCATGACACATCTCCCTCCTCCCGCAGCGCTTGGCAAAGCCCTGTTGGAATCCCGCTACTTCCACCACCACGCCGTCGTGCTGTTGGATCTCCATCAACCTCTCCTTCCCCCTTGCTAGATCAAGAAGGAGGAGACGTCGCTGCTCCGTACGTGTGTTGAACGCGGAGGTGCCGTCCGTTCGGCGCTAGGATCATCGGTGATTTGGATCACGACGAGTACGACTCCATCAACCTCGTTCTCTTGAACGCTTCCGCGCGCGATCTACAAGGGTATGTAGATCCACTCCTCCCTCGTTGCTAGATGACTCCATAGATTGATCTTGGTGATGCATAGAAAATTTTGAATTTCTGCTACGTTCCCCAACAGTAGGTGGCCCGGGCACACTACTGGGGGGGGGGGGGGGCAGGCGGCTGTAGGGAGGAGTCCAGGCACCCGGGGGTCCAAGGCCCGGCCACCCGGACCAAGCAGGAGGCCGGCTGGAGGGGGTCGGGCACCCGGGGAGGTGGCAGCGGCTCTAGCGGGGGGGGGGGGGGGGGGGGCCCGGGGGCACCCGGGGTGTCCAGGGGGTCTCCGGTCCTTCGCGTTCTTCTCCCTCTCCTTCTCCTTGGTGTAGGATCGAAAGTATGTGTAGAGGGGGGGGGGTGATTAGACTACTTGACCAAATAAAAATCTAGCCTTTTCCCAATTCTTGTTCTTGGCAGATTTTAGCAACATAGCACAAGTCAAGCAATCAACCTACACATGCAATTCTAAGAGTATAGTAGCGGAATGTAAAACAATTGCATATCAAGGTAAAGGGAGGAGTTTGGAGTGTGCAAACGCAATTGGAGACACGGAGATTTTTGGCGTGGTTCCGATAGGTGGTGCTATCGTACATCGACGTTGATGGAGACTTCAACCCACGAAGGGTAGCGGTTGCGCGAGTCCACGGAGGGCTCCACCCACGAAGGGTCCACGAAGAAGTAACCTTGTCTATCCAACCATGGCCGTCGCCCACGAAGGACTTGCCTCACTTGGGTAGATCTTCACGAAGTAGGCGATCTCCTTGCCCTTACAAACTGCTTGGTTCAACTCCACAATCTTGTCGGAGGCTCCCAAGTGACACCTAGCCAATCTAGGAGACACCACTCTCCAAGAAGTAACAAATGGTGTGTTGATGATGAACTCCTTTGCTCTTGTGCTTCAAATGATAGTCTCCCCAACACTCAACTCTCTCTCATAGGATTGGATTTGGTAGAAAGAAGATTTGAGTGGAAAGCAACTTGGGGAAGGCTAGAGATCAAGATTTATGTGGTTGGAATGGAATATCTTGACCTGAACACAAGTGTAGGTGGTTCTCTCTCAGAAAATATGTATTGGAAGTGTAGGCATGTTCTGATGGCTCTCTCCACAAATGAAGAGTGGGTGGAGGGGTATAAATAGCCTCCACACAAAATCTAACCGTTACACACAAATAACCAAACTCGGTGGGACCGAATCATGAAACTCGGTCAGACCGATTTAGTTCAAAATGTGAACTTTAGGATTTTCGGTGGGACCGACATGTCAAATTGGTGGGACCGATTTCGCCATTACTAGGAAAAGGCCTACTAATGGCGCACCAGTTTTGCCTACTAATGGCGCATCACTGGTGCGCCATTAGTATCACGCCACTAGTATTCATTACTAATGGCGCACCACTGGTGCGCCATTAGTATCTGGTATACTAATGGCACACCACCCAGTGCGCCATTAGTATATAACACCATGCGCCATTAGTATGCCTCCCAGGGGCCATATTTAACTATGTGCTTTGGCACACTAATGGCGCACTGCGGATGGATGCGCCACTAGTATACTTGGCATACTAATGGTGCACTCTTTGGTGATGCGCCATTAGTATACTTTGGCATACTAATGGCGCACTCTGTAGTGATGCGCCATTAGTATGAATATTAGGTTATTTTTACTTTTCTGATTTTTGCACAGGTTACAAAATATATTATTTGACAGAATATAGATAGTAGCACACAGCAACAACAGATTCATCGAATACAATAGAAGATTAGTCTCCGAATACAATTCATCATATTAGTCTCCGAATTCAAAAGACCGAACAAAGATAAAACATTACAAGTCTCGAGACCGCGAGTATCGAGTTTGTCTTCACATTACAAGTCGATATCGATCATCTAAACTACCATCACATAGAAGAGAGCTGCGGTCATCACGATGAGCATCATCGCGATGAAACTGGTCTTCATCCGGTTCCTCCAACGCTCCCTCCTCTCTCCCGCTAGATAGCGGGCGTATCTAGATTCCGCCTCCGCCCTAGTGGTGTACCCTTTGTAACTGTTACCGTTGAAACGGTGAACCTGTCTCCGACACTCCTCCCAGTCGTCGTAGACTCCGGGAACCTTACCCTTGTACACGACATACGACGGCATCTCTATGCACAAGCCAAACAATAGACAATACATACATAAGCAATATATAAGTATGCAACAAAAGGATCGGAAGAGAAAAGCAAGACATTAATAGCACGATTCATGGTCCTACTAATAAATAGCATCGATTACATCTAAGTTGAACGACTGTCCAAACCAAAGAGACATACAATTCATTAAAGTTTAATTACAACATGAGCCAATCAATGTTTCAGAACTACACATCACTACTTTCGACTCGACTCATGGACATGAGCGTGGATGAAGCCGCCGTCTGTCGTGATGGTCATGAAATCGCGGGCGTTGTCAGCCTGCATTTGTAGCATTCCGTCTATCTCAATGTTGGACGGTTGATATCTGAGGAAGAACTGCCCCGAGGTATGAAGGACATCTTGATGGATGATGTCCGCAAACTTCGACTGGATGCGAAAGAATTCTTGTCTGATGTCCGCGTCCTGGATTGCCAACAAGCTCGCGGCCCAATCTTTGAGATTATTTGGTAGCAGAAGGTGATGATGGTCCCTTACGATCGCCCGCATGTGATGGAGGGCGTAGTAGGCATCCTTCTGACCGCCAGGCGGCTGCTTGACGCAGCAGAACGTCGTATTATGGGCGAACACGGGCTTGCCGTACTTACGAACTGCCCTGATGAAGGTGCCTCCAGATTTGGTGTAGCCGAGGAGAACATCATCAAGAACTTTCTTGATATTTGTGTAGTCTATCTTGGAGTTACGGTTCGGGTCGAAATACGTGGCCATGGAATATTTCGGGCTTAAGGGGATGAGTGTGCAATGTGTGTCACTGCACAGAACACAGAATGTTAGAAAAAAAAGAACGATCGAAATCTAAGAAATCATATGTTACGGGGCAGTTAAGGGATGACTTACTCGGGAAAGTAAGCCACAAGGAAGTTATCCTTATTTGGGTTTGCCAGAATGACGTCTTCGAGGTGTGAACTCGCAACTTGGCGGTCCCTAGCGCTGCTCAAGAGCTTGGCAAGCATGTAGAAGGGGTCGACGATCACGATGTCCGGGGTCTTGTCTCTAATGATCCGCATCTCCATACTCAGCGAAAATAGCCGAACGAAGGTGTAGTGCAGCGGATGAAGGTTGAACATAGCAAAGATGTCATCAAACCGCAGGACGATCGTACCCCCGATGGCGCCATCCACAAAGCCCTTGCCCTCTGGCACCTTGGCCACGAAAACCGAGTATGCCACATCATTCTCTCTGAGACGCCGCTTCTCCAAAGAAAGAACACTGTCGTGCAGACTCCGCATAGCACCGGTTGCTGCATTGAGCATATTTGTCGGTAGCATCGCCCTACCCACCACATGCACCCTCCTCGAGATATCCTTAGGTGAAGGTGGCCCATCCTGAGCACGGATCATACTCGGTGCCAGCTGGCTCGCACCGGCGCCCTTTTTAGTCTGCCGTTTCTGGCCCTTCTTCTTGATCTGCTGTAATGGGACCGAGTTCTGCTCACAGACCGCCTTCTTGAGCGTGTTGGGGCTGATAATATTTGGCACCTCCGCTATCTGAGGCTCGGTGAAGGCGACAGCTGGAGGCATCTCCTGAGAACTGAACGCCAGACGACGCCTGTTGCAATTGGGTTTCTCCGCCGTACCAGCTAGATCGCGGCCGTCTTGTTTGGGTTCTTGAGAAGGAGGCCCGCAGAACTCGTCACCGCACCCATGTTCGGCAAAGTACTTATCGATGTTGGTAAATGTACCATCGTCATTGTCTCGTCGCCCGAATCCTGTGCCATAGGGATGTCCGGCATGTCCGGTAGCGTTGCGGCGTTCTTGCCATGGCTTGGCGCCGGCACGACTGGCGGTCTTGTCTGTGGGGTGGTGTCTCCTGCCCCCAAACGAATCTGGCTCTTCGGCCAAAGCAGGGGCCAGCTTACGCAGGCGCTGAGGGTCATCTCATCTTCTTCGTCGGCCCCAGTGGGTCGAATTGGAGGTAAAAGCTCGTCGCAGCCTGGCAGCACCCGAACCACTTCAACCCTATACATTGTGGGTGGCATCGGATTACCGTGGAACACGGAGTTGCCCGGTTGAACGATTTTGCCCTTGGCGACATCGACCAACTCGCCGCCCACGAACTGCAGGAGAGTGCAAGGAACGTCGGCGGCGCCCTGCGAAAACATGTAGGGCATCAGGGATGCCCAGTCAAAGGCAAGGAGATGAAGTCCTCGGCCGAGAGGCTTAGTTACCGTGATGCCGTCGAGCTCGGCTAATGTCGAGGCACCGCCAACGGCGGGCGTGCAACTGACGGAGGGGCCGCTTGCTGGCGAGGTGCCGGCCGGTGTACACCCGGGTGCATTAAGCTCCAATGCCGGCATCGGAGACACCAATACCGCCGCTGGCGGAGACACCAATGGCGCCGCCGCCGTAGACACCAATACCGTCGCCGCAGGAGATACCAATGGCGCCGCCTGCGTGTTGTGCGAGTTGCTGGCCGTGAAGCTGGGAATCGGGGGCGGCCCCTGTTGGCCACCCGCAATCCACGTCGTTATCCCATGAATCAAGGTAGGCATAATGCTAGTGAGCGTCGATCCCAGTTGTTGTTGCACTTGCTCTTGGACCATCTCCGGAATCCGCGCCACTTGCGCCTTGAGTGCTTCAACCTCGCGCGACTGGCTTTCCGAGCTAGTCTTTTTCTCCTTTCGCCCACCAGCGGCATAGTATGACGACCATTTTGTGGACAAGCCTTTGCCGGCCACACGACCAGCTGACGTCGGCTTATTGAGCTTATCCCTGTTTTTCATTACGTTCATCTCCCTATTCAAAGGGTTGTCGAAAGGGAAGCTCTAAGATGACCCCGCGCTACTGCTTTCTTTGTCCTGCGGAAGGAACGTGAACCATTTAGAAATATTGGGGATTAGTTAGAATGCAACCATATGGAGCTAATTACGCGGGGGTGTATTCCTTACCAGAACAAGCTCAAGCTCCTTGGTCTTCGGATCTGTGGTAAGCTCCTTTGTTACCGGGTCCTCCTTGTACCGGGCCCTGAGAAAGTTCCTGGTCTGCTTGTCACTGTATTTCTCGAAGCGGGGTGGTAGGCCTTGCTTGGCACGCTCCGCGTCCTCCTTGTCCCATATAGGCTCCGCCACTCTGTAACCGCCGGGACCAAGTTGGTGGACCCCTATGTTCAACTGCCGCATTTCTTTCCCCCACTGACTTGATTCGGAGGTTGCGGGGCTATTGCACTTGATCTTGAACTCCTTGTAGTCATCTTCACTAATCAAAGGATATTTTGCCTTGATCTTCTCATAACTATCACCTTTGTCAATCATTGCCTTCACCGTGCTTTTCCAAGTAGACAGGGCCGTGCTCATCATCGTGAGGGCGGCACCATTCACTTTATTACCCGAGAGGCGTGTGTTTGCGAACTCAGAGGGGAACTTGTATCGTTCGTGCAGCTTCGTGAAGAGGAGGCTGCGCAAATTCCCTCACTCCTTATGCCTTAGGTTCTCGGTGTTGATCGAGGCGGTGCTCCAGAGAATGCACCCGAGCTGAATCGAGTACCCCTTGACTACGTGTTTGGGCGCCGTCGGATGCCCGTCGGAGTTCACTTCAGTAAATTCCTCCCTGACGGTGCCGAGCATGTTCGGGCGCTGGTCCTTCCGTTGCCTCTTCGGTTGGCTGCCATCTGTGCATGCGCCGCCATCATCAGTGGTGGCATCCGCGGATCCATCATCAGTGGTGTCATCCCCGACGCCACTAGGGGTTGTGTAGTCAGGATCGGTGTCTTCCGCGGCGTCCTCATAGCAGTGAGGTTCTTCCTCCAACTCCTGGGACAGCTCCCAGAATTGCTTGCCGCCCGAACCGCCGGCCTCATCGTTGTGGGCCATGTTTTGCTCTAAATAGGAAAAAAGTTTGTTCAAAAAGTTGGTTATTGTCAAGGAACAAGATCATGGTCTCATCATTTAGGGTTTGTCGACACTGAGGCATCCTAAAAGCTAAGCTTTTATCATTTAGGGTTTGTCGACGCCGAGGCACCCTATAGAAGCCAAGTTAAGTTTTCATCATTTAGGGTTTATCGATGCTGAGGCACCCTAGGTTGGGCCTAATCACTTGGCACTAATTGGCTCTATTGCCACCTATATTGGGTTTATCATCTAGGGTTTATCGATGCTAAGGAGAATTCTAAGTTGGGCCTAATCACTTGGCTCTATTGCCACCTATGGTTTAATGCAGCAAGAATTGCGGGGCAGTTGATCCTACTTAACTAAGTAATAAGATACCCCGACCCATGCATTAGTCGCAAGTACCCCATATGTCCTATTTTTAGCAAAGTCATGCTAAAATTCACGGAAAATTTCAGCATGACCTTTGCTGAAAATAGGACATATGGAGTACCCGAATTTGCCGGAACGGAAGTTAATCGACATTCCGGCAAACTCAAGGGCCTCTCGGGGTACCTGCAAATTCATCACGACACAATGGTCGGAGACAAAACCCAGCCACAGACCATATGGTCCTCTGCTTTCATATGGAAAAAAAATCAGCTCAACTTATGTGAGCTTCCATTCCAAGTATAATAGGTCACCAAACAAAAAATCATCCAGATATAATGGTACAGCAAAGAAACACCTTAATCCATGCCTCAGCTTATGAACAGTCATTACTTCAAATACAGAAGAAGGAACAATTTATTTGTGACATAGTTACAAATGATGGCAGAATAAAGCAACACCCTGCACTAGCCTAAAAACAAGTGAAGTTTCACCCATATAAGAACAACTTTATAAAATCAGAGAAGTTGCTAAATTTTTTGTATCCTTCATATACACTGGAGTACAATGCTTTATAATATTCCATCATCATTACAGAAAATTGACAATTGTCCATAACAGTTAACTGAAATTTTTGCCTCATAGCTTGGGTGGGTTAAGTACTAGGAGACTTTGTAATGTGCAGTACAGGTGCAGTAACAGGCTTTTGAGTTAAGAAAACATTTCTGTTTGATTTTCAGTAAAAAGGCTTAAGAACTCAAACATTGCAAGCATAAAATTACTCCAAGAAATTTACTCCTGCAAGCACAAAATACAATCAAGAAATCCAAGAAACACATGGTCTTGAGGATATTCTTTATGACTGATTATTTCAGTTTTACATGCAGATTTTGACCAAAAAACCCATGGTCTTTTTAACAGTTTTCAGTTTGGACAGAATACTGAAAACTACAGTTTGGACAGAATACACTTTGGTCTTCTAGTTACAAAACAAAACTGACATATTTCTAGATGCCATAATCAGATCAAAATTTCAAACCACACACTTACTTTCAACTATAAACAAAACTGACTTGCTGTTAATGAAACTCATGGTGGAAGTAACTACTAGCAGCATGTCATTATCATGGCAGTCCACTATATATTTTTATGAAAAAATACATCATTATCAGGGCACATTATGGCCATTTTCTTACATAATGCTAACTGTACCTAACTGATTTTTTTGACAGTAGCTCAAGTTTTTGACAGTAGCTCCTAACTGTACCTAACTGAATTTTTTGACAGTAGCTCAAGTTTTTGACAGTAGCTCAAGTTTTTGACAGTAGCTCCTAACAGTAGCTCCTAACTGAATTTTCTGCTTAAAGGGAAGGCTGACTTAAGTGGCAAGATGATACAATTTGCGTAACATAACAATATATGCATCTTAATATAACACCATCTCCTAACAGAAATAGTATCCAAATCTACTAGGGGGCAAAGTAGAACTGATATTCTTTTGCTGACCTCTAGTACAAGGTATAGAAGAGGAGGTAAGAGAAGAAATAGTGACATTTCTCTTAGCAGGAGACTTTTTCTTTCTTCTAGAAACTACAGTAAATTTCTCCTCCTCTTCCACTACAGTATCATGCCAACTTAGACACAGGGAGGCAACATTTCCATTCGAGTCATGAATATCTAAACAGTGTTCAGTTTTCTTACTAATTTGTTCCCTAGATAATTCCAATTCCTTGAGAACATGAATAAAATCAAAATTATCTAGAGGTATATCAACACCCATCATTGATGCTCTAAACATAATCTCCTTAGCTACTTAATTCCCCAACCCTAGCTACTTAATTCTCCAACCCCTTTTCTTGTCCAAAATTCTCCAACCCTAACCCTAGAACACATCTCAGAAGGAAATCAAGAGGGGGAAGCGGCTCGGGTGCTCACTGGGGAGGTCGAGGGCGACTCGGGGTAGCCGGAGCTAGTCGAGGCGGCGCGAATTCGGCGTCGAGGGGTGGCGATGGTGGCCGAGGCGGAGGAAATCGGCGGGCGTCAAAGGGATGGCTCGAGGGTGTCCGAGCTCGTCCGGGTCCTTGTAGTCGAAGAGGAAGACAACAACGGTCCTCCTTGGCAGGCCGCGCGGTGTTGGACGGCGAGCACGAGGTTGACGCAGGCGGGGCCGCGGGGGGAGGGGGCGCTTGGGCGGGAGGACGTCGAGGGCGCGGGCGCGGGCAGAGGGGGGATGGCGAGGGAGGCGGCGCTCGGCTCGAGGAGGCGCGGGGGCGGCGACGGAGACGGAGGCGTGGGGGCGGGGGCGGCGTGGGGGCGGTGACGAAGACGGAGGCGCGGGGGCGGCGGCGGCGTGGGTCGGGGCAGCGGGGGGAATTAGCTAGGGGGCGAGGGAGAGGGACGAAGGGGATCTGGCGAGAGGGAGGGAATTAGCTAGGGGGGAATCTTACTAATGGCGCACCCGCGGTCGGTGCGCCATTAGTAATCTTTTTTTTACATAGCAATGGCGCACCAGGCAGAGGTGCGCCATTAGTAATCTTTTTTTTACATAGCAATGGCGCACCAGGCAGAGGTGCGCCATTAGTAATCTTTTTATATATATATATATAGCAATGGCGCACCAGCCAGAGGTGCGCCATAAGTAATTTTTTTTGTTGCATGTAATAATTTTTTAGAAAATGAATATGAATATGAAACAGTAATATTTTTTTATAAAAACAGTAATAATTGTTGTTTAACAACAATTGTAGTCTACACTTTATTATTTTTTTTTAAAAAAAATGAAGAGGGGAGAGGAGGCAGAGCTCACAGGGGAGCGGGGGAGGGTGCGGGGGGTGCTCGTCGGCGGTGGTGGAGCGGGGGAGGGTGCGGGGGATCGTCGACGGCGGTGGTGGAGGGGGGGAGGGTGCAGGTGGGATCGAGATCGAGATGGAGGGGGAATCGAGATCGAGATGGAGGGGGATCGAGATCGAGTGTCCTCATGAATATTCAATATTTTATCATATTGAATATGAAAAAATATCATCAAATTTGAAAAAATATTCATGAATTCAAAAAGTGCCCATGAAATTTAAAAATATTCATGATATCAAAAAGTGCCCATGAAATACAACCGAGAAATGAAGACTACGATTTAAATACAGTCGATCTTAGCTAGCTATCTGTTCATAATCTTCTTGCCCTTCTTTTTCGCAAATGGAGTTCTTCTGTGGAACAGAAGTCCTTTAGGTAGGGTGGTCCTGCTTCTTCTTGTGGTGTATGCTGCTACTTCATCGTTGTCGTCATGTTCGATCTTCGGGTCGCCGTACTTGTCTAAGTCTTGCTCATTGGCTACTCCATCCATTCCGATGATCTTCCTTTTGCCTCTCCTCACGACAACACGAATGGGCTTTCACGGGTCGGTAATGAAGAAGCATTGGTCCACTTGGGAAGCCAGTACCCATGGCTCATTTTTCGCGGTGACGTTTGCGCCCACGGTCTTGGATTTGGCTTCGGGTATAACCATGGTGGTGAAATACCGGTCTTCTTTTAGGACGCTCTTGGCCCATCTGACACGGAACATCGGGACCTTCTCTCCAGCGTAGCTCAGCTCCCAGATCTCCTCGATCCTTCCGTAGTATCTGTCCTTGTCGTTACCGGTATAGGATTCCATCGTTACCCCAGAGTTCTGATAACCATCGCTCTTCATGTCCTTGTCCTCGGTGTAGAATGTGTAGCCGTTGATATCGTACGCCTCATAGGTCATCAGGTTGTGCTCGGCGCCCTGTGACAAGGCGAATATGAGTTGTTCTTCCGCGGAAGAATCCCCATGTAAAGGGTACGACAGAAGCTTCTGCTTGAACCAACACGTGAAACATGAGTTGTGCTCTTTGATTATATCTCCGTCCGTCCTCTGTTGGCCTCGGTCATTGTACGTCTTCTCAATAAAGGTTTTGTGCTCTACCACCCAAGGATCGACCACATCTATGTGTTGTAGCGCGACTAGGTTTGCTCTTTCAAAGTCGGCGAGTCGACCCTCGAAGTCGACATGCATTTCGCGGCGACCCTCACGGTGACCCCATCCAGCGAGCCTGCCGAGGTGCCTGTTGACGGGCAGACCAACGGGGTTCTCGATGCCTAGATAATTCGTGCAGTAGGAGATGCACTCTTCG
Source organism: Triticum urartu (assembly GCF_003073215.2). Lineage (NCBI taxonomy): Eukaryota > Viridiplantae > Streptophyta > Magnoliopsida > Poales > Poaceae > Triticum > Triticum urartu. The sequence goes on from NC_053028.1 coordinate 452,535,602, forward strand.
GTCAGAAAACCCCTGGCTATACTTCCCTCTGGACATGACATGTTGCGAACGTATCCTTTGATGACACCATTCATCCTTTCGAACGGCATCATGCTGTGCAGGAACGTCGGCCCGAGTTGGATGATATCCTCCACGATATGGACCAGCAGATGCACCATAACATCGAAGAATGCGGGCGGGAAGTTCATCTCAAGCTCGCATAGTATCACCACGATCTCTTCCTGTAGCCTTCTGAGTTGCCTCACACCAACCGACTTCCGAGAGATGACTCGAAAAAGTTGCATAGGCCAAATAGCGTTTCACGGACGTGCGCGTCCATGATCCCACAGATTGCAACTGGAAGTATCTGCGTCATCAGCACGTGACAGTCGTGAGACTTCATCCCACTGAAATTCTGCTTCGCTGGGTCTAGGTATCTGCTTATCTTCCCCGCGTAACCGTAAGGAAGTTTTACTCCTATGAGGCAGGTGAAAAACTGCTCGATCTCCTCCTGACTTAGAGTGAAGCACGCGGGAGGGTAGTCATTTCCGGTCTTCTTGGCCTTTTTGCCTTTGCGACGACTTTCTGTGTCCTACTTCGCCTCATCATCATCATTAGTGTGAAGCTCCTGCCTGATGCCCATTGATTTCAAGTCTGCCCTTGCTTTCGGCCCATCTTTGGTCCTCTCTGGCATGTTGAGCAGGGTACCAAGTAGACTCTCGCACACGTTCTTCATGATATGCATGGCATCAAGGCTGTGAGGCACACGGTGGATCTTCCAGTTCGGCAAGTCCCAGAAAACAGACCTCGTTTTCCATACCTTCAGCAGCGGCTTTGGCGCCTTTCTCTTCTTTACCGGCTCTGGCGCCTTTTGCTTCTTTCCTGGCAGTGGGCAATCTTTCCAATTTTTCAATAGCCCATCTATTTCCTCGCCGCTCCTCGTACGCGGGCGTCTTCGGAGTTCGGTTTCACCATTGAACAGATCCTTGCGTTTCCTCCACGGGTCATCATCGTGAAGCCACCTTCGATGTCCCATGAACACGGTTTTCGAAGACCCGGGATCTCTATCTAGCTGGTGATACGTTGTGTCATCCATGCACCTAACGCATACAGAAAATCCGTGGACCACCTGCCCCGCGAGATATCCGTAACCGAGATAGTCGTGCACCGTCGTGAGCAGTGCGGCTCTCATAGGGAAATATTCTTTCTCTGCGGCGTCCCATGTATTGGCTGGCATTTTCCAGAGCATGTCTAGCTCCTCTTTCAGCAGCCCTAGATACAGATTGATGTCGTTCCCTGGTTGTTTCAGCCCTTCAATTAGCATACTCATGTGAATGTACTTCCTCTTCATGCACAACCAGGGGGAAGGTTGTATATCCACACAAACACAGGCCAGGTGCTATGTGTGCTTCTCTGGCTGCCAAACGGATTGACTCCATCAGTGCTCGTGCCCAGCACGATGTTCCTTGGATCCTTCCCAAATTCTGGGTGTTCGAAGTTCAACGCTTGCCACTGGCTCCCATCCTTAGGGTGACTCAGCATCTTGTCTTTTTTATTTATCTCTGGATCATTTGCGTCATCTTCTCGCTTCTTCTCCTCCCTATCCGCGTGCCAACGTAGGAGCTTTGCTACCTTAGGGTCCACGAAATACCGCTGCAGACGAGGAGTGATCAGAAAGTACCACACCACTTTTCGAGGAGCTTTCTTCCTCTTCTTGTATCGAGTGACGCCGCACACCGGACATATGGTAGACTCCGCGTGCTCGCCCCAATAAATGATGCAATTGTTCATGCACACATGGTATTTCACGTGCGGTAAATCCAGAGGACACACGACTTTCTTCGCCTCCTCGAAACTGGTCGGGCACTTGTTCCCCTTGGGAAGACGTTCGTGCCAGAACGACATGTTCTTGTCGAAGCATGCGTCGGTCATTTTGTGTTTTACCTTCATCTCCAAAGCCATGAGCGTTACTTTCAGGCGGGTATCCTCGGGTCTGCATCCTTCATACAATGGGGCAACCGCGTCTATCTCCAGTTGATCCAGCTTGGCTTTCTCTCGGGCGGCATCTATTGCATTATCCGTCTGCTTGAGAAGCAGCTCTTGAATATGAGGGTCCTGCACCCAGCCCATCGATGGTCCATCGTTGTCTGCTCCTCCGGCATCTAGATCTTCATGATCATGCCCTTCGCCTGCTCCGGCATCTTCCTCATCATCATGTCCGGCATCTTCTACATGATGACTGTGTACAGCATCACCGTCGTGATCATGTCCTGGAGATTCTTCGTCTTCTCGCCCGCCCGAGCCGTGGTGGTTGTCTTGCTGCCCTTCCTCATTTCTTGCCCGACCCCCATGGATGACTTCATAGTCATCTTCATCACCTTGCCACTGATAGCCATCCATGAAACCACCCAAGAGCAAGTGGTCCCCAACCTGCCCGGAATCCGGGTCCGCAATAAGGCTCTTCAGCTTGCATCTTCGACACGAAAATCTTATCTCCGTCTCGTTCTTTTGAAGCATCTCGGCCTTCGCGGAGCTCAAAAACCTATTCACGATGCCTTCGTTCATCGTGCGGACCATGGTCGCCTGCGGGGTAGAGCAAAACGATATTTTAGAACCAAGAAAAAATTTGGCATGACTTTCCCTAAAAATAGGACCAAAAAGAATGCATAGTGCCAAAATTCTCGCCGAAACGGAAATGAATCAACATTCCGGCAAAATATTGGCAACTATCGCATTTCAAATACCGGTACCTGCAAACACAAACATATATGCAACACCACAAACATATGCAACACCACAAACATACATAGATCTAGCTAGGCCACAAAAAGTGCATGTGCACGTTGTTGGAGCGAGCTAGGGAGAAAAAAAGTAGATCTACAACATGAAGATAGCTTTCCCCTTACTTACCTATCAAAAAAGGTAATTTTAACACTTAATTTTGATGAAGCTATGGTGCAAATGAGGTGAGGAGGAGAAGGCAACCGACAAGCTTAGAGAAGGAGGTGGGGGGAATGAAGTGGGGAAAGTGAGTGTGTAGGTGTGGCTATCCAAAAATATCTAGCTGGTCCCAGGTTACTAATGGTGCACCACAGAGACATGCGCCATTAGTAACCCAACATACTAATGGCGCACCACACGGACATGTGCCATTAGTAGTTTTGCAAAAAAGTAAATAGTAATAATTTTTATACTAATGGCGCACCGTGGCACAGTGCGCCATTACAAGTTTAAACTAGTAATGGCGCACTATGCAACGGTGCGCCATTAGTAGTTTTGCAAAAAAGTAAAAAAAAATACAGTAGTGGCGCACTCTATGGCTGGTGCGCCATTAGTAGTTCTAACTAAATGGCGCACTCTGCCCGGATGCGCCATTAGTATGTTTGAAAAAATGAAAAAAACATTTTGTTACTAGTGGCGCACCGTGTGCCTGGTGCGCCATTAGTGTCTTCCACACTAATGGCGCACCAACAGATGGTGCGCCATTAGTGTCTTCCACACTAATGGCGCACCAACAGATGGTGCGCCATTAGTATATAGTAATGGCGCACCACATGTCTGGTGCGCCATTAGTGTCAATTCCATCTATAGCCCTTTTCCTAGTAGTGTCGTTAGGGTTAGGGCATAACGTAATCTCGGTGAGACCGATTACACAAACTCGGTGAGACCGATTTTGGTAATGGACTAACAGAGAGTTGGTCAGGCAAACTCGGTGGGACCGATTCACTCATCTCAGTTGGACCGAAGTGTTACGAAAGGGAAACAGAGAGTTTACATTGCAATCTCGGTGGGACCGATCGCTCATCTCAGTTTGACCGAAACGTTACAAAGGGAAACAGAGAGATTACAATCCCATCTTGGTGAGACCGAGATCCCTATCGGTGAGACCGAAAAGACTAGGGTTTCTCGCAGTGGCTATGTCAACTGAACTCGGTGGCGCCGGATAGAAAATTTCGGTGGGGCCGAGTTTGACTTTTGGTTTGGGACATATGTGGATGTGAGAAAGTAGTTGAGGGTTTTGGAGCATATCACTAAGAACTTTGAGCAAGCAAGCCATTAAGCAACACCTCATCCCTTCTTAATAGTATTGGCTTTTCCTATGGACTCAATGTGATCTTGGATCACTTAAAATGAAAATATGTACAGTCCTGAGCTTTGAGCTTGAGCCAATTCTTTGTCCTTAGCATTTTAAGGGGTCCACTTTTCTCATCCATGCCATGCCAATCATTGAGCTTTCCTGAAATGTTTATCTTGAAATAGCATTAGCTCAATGAACTATATGTTGTCAGGAATTACCAAAACCACCCAGGGATAGTCGCACTTTCAATCTCCCCCTTTTTGGTAATTGATGATAACATATAGATCAAAGCTTCGACAAATGATAAATAAGATTGAAAAGACATCGTCGCTTTGAGATGTATGTGATAAGCAAGAGCTCCCTGTAAAATTGTGCATTATTTAAAATTTGCTTTTGAATGCAAATGCACAATCGATTAGGATCATGGGTTACTCTTCCATGTCACATACATCTTGGTGGAGTGCTCAAAATGATAGAGATTTAAAGCATGCATTCATCACCAAGCAAGTGAATGATCATATAAGGAATGTAAAGGATAGCATTATTCAACCAAACATTAATGTAGCATATGATCAACCACATGATTGATAACCCACAAGTATAGGGGATCGCAACAGCTTTCGAGGGTAGAGTATTCAACCCAAATTTATTGATTCGACACAAGGGGAGCCAAAGAATATTCTCAAGTATTAGCAGCTGAGTTGTCAATTCAACCACACCTGGAAACTTAGTATCTGCAGCAAACTGTTTAGTAGCAAAGTAATATGATAGTGATGGTAACGGTAACAAAAGAGTAATGAAAGCAAAGTAATGTTTTTGGTGTTTTGTAGTGATTGTAACAATAGCAACGGGAAAGTAAATAAGCGTAAACCAGTATATGGAAACTCGTAGGCATCGGATCAATGATGGATAATTATGCCGGATGTGGTTCATCATGTAACAGTCATAACATAGGGTGACACAGAACTAGCTCCAATTCGTCAATGTAATGTAGGCATGTATTCCGAATATAGTCATACGTGCTTATGGAAAAGAACTTGCATGACATCTTTTGTCCTACCCTCCCGTGGCAGTGGATTCCTAATGGAAACTAAGGGATATTAAGGCCTCCTTTTAACAGAGAACCGGAACAAAGCATTAGCACATAGTGAATACATGAAGTCCTCAAACTACGGTCATCACCGGTAAGTATCCTGATTATTGTCACTTCGGGGTTAACGGATCATAACACATAATAGGTGACTATAGACTTGCAAGATAGGATCTAGAACTCTCATATATTGATGAAAACATAATAGGTTCAGATCTGAAATCATGGCACTCGGGCCCTATGACAAGCATTAAGCATAGCAAAGTCATAGCAACATCAATCTCAGAACATAGTGGATACTAGGGATCAAACCCTAACAAAACTAACTCGATTACATGGTGAATCTCATCCAACCCATCACCGTCCAGCAAGCCTACGATGGAATTACTCACGCACGGCGGTGAGCATCATGAAATTGGTGATGGAGGATGGTTGATGATGACGACGGCGACGAATCCCCCTCCCCGGAGCCCCGAACGGGCTCCAGATCATCCCTCCTGAGAGGTTTTAGGGCTTGGCGGCGGCTCTGTATCGTAAAACATGATGATTTCTTCTCTCCTATTTTTTTCTCCCCGAAAGCAGTTATATAGAGTTGGAGTTGGAGTTGGGGGGTCTCCAGGGGGCCACGAGGTAGGGGGGCGCGCCTTAGGGGGGGGCGCCCCCCACCCTCGTGAGAAGGGTGTGGGCCCCCTGCTCTTCATCTTTGGCGAGGATTTTTTATTATTTATTATAAGATATTTCGTGGAGTTTCAGGTCATTCCGAGAACTTTTGTTTTCTGCACATAAAACAACATCATGGCAATTCTGCTGAAAACAGCGTCAGTCCGGGTTAGTTCCATTCAAATCATACAAGTTAGAGTCCAAAACAAGGGCAAAAGTGTTTGGAAAAGTAGATACGACGGAGACGTATCAACTCCCCCAAGCTTAAACCCTTGCTTGTCCTCAAGCAATTCAGTTGACAAACTGAAAGAAATAAAGAAAAACTTTTACAAACTCTGTTTGCTCTTGTTGTTGTAAATATGTCAAGCTAGCATTCAATTTTTCAGCAAAGATTATAACTAATCACATTTGCAATAATTCTCAGGTCTCTTGATTACTCATATCAATAACATAATCAACTAGCAAGCCATAATAATAAATCTCGGATGACAACACTTTCTCAAAACAATCATAATATGATATAACAAGATGGTATCTCGCTAGCCCTTTCTGAGACCGCAAAACATAAATGCAGAGCACCTTTAAAGATCAAGGACTAACTAGACATTGTAATTCATGGTAAAAGAGATCCAATCATAGTCACACCCAATGTAAACTAACAACAATGAATGCAAATGACAGCTGCGCTCTCCAGCTAGTGCTTTTTAATAAGAGGGTGATGACTCAACATAAAAGTAAATAGATAGGCCCTTCGCAGAGGGAAGCAGGGATTTGTAGAGGTGCCAGAGCTCGGTTTTAAAATAGAGGTGAATAACATTTTGAGCGGTATACTTTCATTGTCAACATAACAACCAAGAGATGGCGATATCTTCCATGCTACACACATTATAGGCGGTTCCCAAACAGAATGGTAAAGTTTATACTCCCCCTCCACCAACAAACATCAATCCATGGCTTGCTCGAAACAATGAGTGCCTCCAACATACATCAGGTCCCGGGGGGAGTTTTGTTTGCAATTATTTTGATTTAGTTTGCATAAAGCATGGGACTGGGCATCCCGGTGACCAGCCCTTTATCTCGTGAGTGAGGAGCGGAGTCCACTCCCTTGAGAATAACCCGCCTAACATGGAAGATACAGACAACCCTAGTTGATACATGAGCTATTCGAGTATACAAAATAGGATGATTATTTGAAGGTTTAGAGTTTGGCACATACAAATTTACTTGGAACCGCAGGTAGATACCGGATATAGGAAGGTATAGTGGACTCATGTGGAATAACTTTGGGGTTTAAGGGATTGGATACACAAGCAGTATTCCCGCTTAGTACAGGTGAAGGCTAGCAAAAGACCGGGAAGCGACTAACTAGAGAGCGACAACAGCCATGTACATGCATTAAAATTAATGAACATTGGATGCAAGCATGAGTAGGATATAATCCACCATGAACATAAATATCATGAAGGCTATGTTGATTTGTTTCAACTAAATGCGTGAACATGTGCCAAGTCAAGTCACTTAAAACATTCAGAGGAGGATACCACCCTATCATACCACATCATAACCAGTTTAATAGCATGTTGGCACGCAAGGTAAATCATTATAACTCATAGCTAATCGAGCATGGCACAAGCAACTATGATCTCTAATTGTCATTGCAAACATGTTTATTCATAACAAGCTGAATCAAGAACGATGAACTCATCATATTTACAAAAACAAAAGAGGTCGAGTTCATACCAGCTTTTCTCATCTCAGCCAGCCCATCATATATCATCATAATTGCCTTTCACTTGCACGACCGAACGATCTGAATAATAATAAGAGTGCACGGCATTGGACTAAGCTGGAATCTGCGAGCATTCAATAAACAGGAGAAGACAAGGCAATATGGGCTCTTTTGTCAGATAAATAATAATGCATGTAAGAGCCACTTCAACAATTTAATCATGGTCTTCTCCTACTGACCCCCAAAGAAAGAAAAGAAATAAAACTATTTACACGGGAAAGCTCCCAACAAGCAAAAGAAGAACGGGAAATATTTTGGGTTTTCTTTTTAATTAACTACTACAAGAATGGAAAGTAAATTAATTAAAAGCTACAACTAATTTTTTTGGTTTTTCTTAAGGTTTATTAATCACACAAGAAGAAAGCATAAAAGAAAATAAACTAGCATGGATGATACAATGAAAAAGTATGAGCACCGACATCTAGCAATGAGTGTGTGTGAACATAAATGTAATGTCGGTGAGAAATACGTACTCCCCAAGCTTAGGCTTTTGGCCTAAGTTGGTCTATGACCACGGCTGGCCTGGCGATATCCATAATAATAGTTGGGGTCGTACTGCGATGAGGAAGAAGAAGGCTCCGATTGCCACTTGCTGGCAATCATCTAGGATCCCACTGATAGTTAGACTGTCGTGAAGGATCAAATTGTGGTTCCGGTACTGGCTCCTCGGCTGGTGCAGGGTTCCGGTAGGCGTGGATAGCCGTCAACGAAACAAGGTACTTGCCTACAGTCAAATCAAACAAAGCAGGAGCAGGCAAGGTAATAGTCTCAGGATGATGTTTATTAAAGAACAATTGATATTTAAGCTCTCCTGCCCTATTCTTAACAATAAAATCATGTGCCACCATACTTTTATAATCTAAATAAACACGAGGCAACACTTTTTCTTCCTTCTCAGCATGCCTAATAGGTGTTAAAATGTGCAGCTAGGCGTGTAGCATAGATGCCTCCAAAGATGGGACCCTTAGTATGGTTAATACTTAACCGTCTAGCAATAATGCCGCCCATACTAAAAGTGTTATCACTGTATAAACCTTGGAGCAAAATAATAATATCAGGGATACTAAGGTTTCCAGAGTTTCTGTGACCAATTAAGCAACGACTAGCAAATAATGCAAAGTAACGTAAACAGGAAAATGTATGCTAGTGATTCGGGCATCGGAAACCTTCCTAGTTTCCCCTACAGTGATAGTATTAATAAATCCCTCCACATCATCATGATGTGGTTCTTCTGTCTTGCCCCCAAAAGGGACTAAACAAATCTGACAGAAATCATAAAGTGACATCTCCTTATGCTCATCATATAAATGAAACTCCACCGTAGGTGGTGAGTTCCTAGAATGAAAATGAAAGTTTTGCACAAAGGTATTTGTGAGTAAGAGATACTGATTGCATTGGTCGTGGAGGAAAGCGGTGAGGCCTGCATTATGAGCCAATTCATGAAAATCTTCATAAATCCCGGCTGCTCTCAAGAAATCCTCGGAAGGCCATTCACACGCCCGAACCTCCGGTGCGCGGCAAATTATACTTAGGCTTCAGTGCCTTTTCCTTCGAGCTTTAGCTCGATGAGCCCCTAAATAATCTCCTCATCATTTTCTGAAAAATTCTGAAATTTTAGTAACTTCAAAATAAAAGTAAACCAAACTCAATAATATTGATAGCAACTACTCCTACAAGTGCCTAGGGCCTATATCATGCATCAAAACTACTTTTGACCATATAAATTTGACATGCAAGCACAAGAACAGGGTCACCTAAGCAACATAAATTTGCAATGAATAAAGCACTAGAACAAAAACTAATTGGACCAATGGAGGAGTCACATACCAAGGAACAATCTCCCCAAGCAGTTTTGTGAGAGGTGCTTTGAGCAAGGAGATCGAAAATGGCAGCAAAACGAGCTTGCACTCGGGTTTGAGTTGGTTTTTCGTATTTGTGGGAGGAAGATGAAGTGTGTGGCTGAAGGAATAAGTGGAGGAGGGCCACCGTGGGCCCACGAGGCAGGGGGCGCGCCCTCCACCCTCGTGGCAAGGTGGTTGGACCCCCTGGTGTGTTCTTTGTTCCATAAATCCTCAAATATTCTATAAAAATCATATTTAATTTTCAGGGCATTTGAGAACTTTTATTTTCGAGGTATTTTTATATTGCACGGATAATTAGATAACAGACAGAAAATTATTTATTTTACTTTATTTCAATTAAATAACAGAATGTACAGAAAGGGTACAGAGAGTTGTGCTTCTAGTTTCATCCATCTCATGCTCGTCAAAAGGAATCCACTAACAAGGTTGATCAAGTCTTGTTAACAAACCCATTCCGATTAACATGAAACCGGAGAAATTTTGAAATAACACTAGGTTACCTCAACATGGATATGCACATCCCCAATAATAAGTATATCATATTTCTTCTTGACAGTAGGAAGAGGAAATTCAAAACCTCGAAATATAATCGATGGAATTTTCCGATAGAATTGATACTATGAACTTGAGGTTGTTTTCTCGAAAAGTGTACCGTATGCTCATTACCATTAACATGAAAAGTGACATTGCCTTTGTTGCAATCAATAACAACCCCTGCAGTATTAAGAAAAGGTCTTCCAAGAATAATAGACATACTATCGTCCTCGGGAATATCAAGAATAACAAAGTCTGTTAAAATAGTAACGTTTGCAACCACTACAGGCACATCCTCACAAATACCGACAGGTATAGCAGTTGATTTATCAGCCATTTGCAAAGATATTTCAGTAGGTGCAACTTATTCAAATCAAGTCTACGATATAAAGAGAGAGGCATAACACTAACACCGGCTCCAAGATCACATAAAGCAGTTTTAACATAGTTTCTTTTAATGGAGCATGGTATAGTAGGTACTCCTGGATCTCCAAGTTTCTTTGGTATATTCCACCCTTAAAAGTATAATTAGCAAGCATGGTGGAATTTATCTTCCGGTATCTTTCTTTTATTTGTAATAATATCTTTCATGTACTTAGCATAAGGATTTGTTTTGAGTATATCAGTTAATCGCATACATAAAAACATAGGTCTAATCATTTCAGCAAAGCGCTCAAAATCCTCATCATCCTTTTTCTTGGATGTTTGGGAGGAAAAGGCATGGGTTTCTGAACCCAAGGTTCTCTTTCTTTACCATGTTTCCTAGCAAACAAAGTCTTTCTTATCATAACGTTGATTCTTTGATTGTGGGTTATCAAGATCAACAAAGGTTCAATTTCTACATCATTATCATTACTAGGTTGATCATTATTATGAACATCATCATTAACATTTTCATTAGGTTCATGTTCATTACCAGATTGTGTTTCAGCATCAGACATAGAGATATCATTAGGATTATCAGGTGGTTCGCTAATAGGTTCACTAGAAGTTTGCACAGTTCTATCATTTTTCTTTTTCTTCCTTTTTGAAGAACTAGGTGCATCAATTTTATTTCTCCGAGAATCTTGCTCAATTCTCTCAGGGTGGCCTTCAGGATACAAAGGTTCCTGAGTCATTCTACCAGTTCTAGTAGCCACTTTAACACATAATCTTTTTTCTTACTATTCATCGCATTGAGCAATTCTTTTTGAGCTTTAAGTACTTGTTCTACCTTGAGTGGTAACCATAGAAGCATGTTTGCTAACAAGTTTAAGTTCACCTCTAATATTAGCCATATAATCACCTAAGTATTTAATCATATCAGCATCTTGTTTTAATTGTCTACCAAAATAAGCATTGAAGTCTTCTTGCTTAAACATAAAATTACCAAATCATCCAAGCATTGACTAGCAATTTTAGCAGGAGGGATTTCAGCTTTATCGTATCTATAGAGAGAATTACCTTTACTACCTGTGTCGGGTTATCGAGGTCTAGGAGGTTCTTCAATAAATATAAGGATTAAGATCATATATTTCTTCATCAGGCGGTAAATTGAGACCATGTATTTCTTCAATAGGAGGTAAATTCTTAACCTTACCTTTTTCTCTCATAGATTTCTTTTGCCTCTTGAATATCTTCAGGACTGAGAAATAGAACACCTCTCTTCTTCGGAGTTGGATTAGGAATAGGATCATCAATTGGAGCAGGAGCTGCCTCGAGCTGGCTCAGGAGGTGCCAATTATTTTGATTTGTCAACATATTATTCAATAAGATTTCAGCTTCATCCGGTGTTCTTTCCCTGAAAAGAGAACCAGCACAACTATCCAGGTAATCTCTGGAAGCATCGGTTAGTCCATTATAAAAGATATCAAGTATTTCATTTTTATTAAGAGGATGATCAGGCAAAGCATTAAGTAACTTGAGAAGCCTCCCCCAAGCTTGTGGGAGACTCTCTTCTTTAATTTGCACAAAGTTGTATATTTCCTTTAAAGCAGCTTGTTTCTTATAAGCAGGGAAATATTTAGCAGAGAAGTAATAAATCATATCCTGGGGACTACGCACACAACCAGGATCAAGAGAATTAAACCATATCTTAGCATCACCCTTTAATGAGAACGGAAATATTTTAAGGATATAAAAGTAGCGAAGATCTCTCATTATTAGTGAATAGGGTGGCTATATCATTTAATTTAGTAAGATGTGCTACAACAGTTTCAGATTCATAGCCATGAAAAGGATCAGATTCAACCAAAGTAATTATATCAGGATCAACAGAGAATTCATAATTCCTTATCAGCAACACATATAGGTGAAGTAGCAAAAGCAGGGTCAGGTCTCATCCTAGCATTTGCAGATTGCTTATTCCATTTAGCTAATAACCTTTTGAGTTCATATCTATCTTTGCAGGCTAAAATAGCTAAAGAAGCATCTTGATCAAATAAATAACCCTCAGGAATAACTAAGTGATGCTTCATCATCACTTTCATCTTCATAATCAGATTCAATATTTTCAATCTCTCTAGCCCTAGCAAGTCGTTCCTCTAGAAAATCACTAAGTGGCATAGTAGTATCATGCATAGAGGTAGTTTCACCATAAGTATCATGTATAGCAGAAGTAGCATCGTCAATAACATGCGACATATCAGAACGAATAGCAGAAGCAGGTGTAGTGTCGCAAGCTTACTCATAACAGAAGGTGAATCAAGTGCAGAGCTAGATGGCAGTTCCTTACCTCCCCTCGTAGTTGAGGGATAGATCTTGGTTTTTGGATCTCTCAAGTTCTTCATAGTGTCCAGCAGATATAAATCCCAAGTGTGCTCAAAGAATAGAGCTATGCTCCCCGGAAACGGTGCCAGAAATTAGTCTTGATAACCCACAAGTATAGGGGATCACAACAGCTTTCGAGGGTAGAGTATTCAACCCAAATTTATTGATTCGACACAAGGGGAGCCAAAGAATATTCTCAAGTATTAGCAGCTGAGTTGTCAATTCAACCACACCTGGAAACTTAGTATCTGTAGCAAAGTGTTTAGTAGCAAAGTAATATGATTGGTGATGGTAACGGTAACAAAAGAGTAATGAAAGCAAAGTAATGTTTTTGGTGTTTTGTAGTGATTGTAACAATAGCAACGGGAAAGTAAATAAGCGTAAACCAGTATATGGAAACTCGTAGGCATCGGATCAATGATGGATAATTATGCCGGATGTGGTTCATCATGTAACAGTCATAACATAGGGTGACACAGAACTAGCTCCAATTCGTCAATGTAATGTAGGCATGTATTCCGAATATAGTCATACGTGCTTCTGGAAAAGAACTTGCATGACATTTTTTGTCCTACCCTCCCGTGGCAGTGGATTCCTAATGGAAACTAAGGGATATTAAGGCCTCCATTTAATAGAGAACCGGAACAAAGCATTAGCACATAGTGAATACATGAAGTCCTCAAACTACGGTCATCACCGGTAAGTATCCTGATTATTGTCACTTCGGGGTTAACGGATCATAACACATAATAGGTGACTATAGACTTGCAAGATAGGATCTAGAACTCTCATATATTGATGAAAACATAATAGGTTCAGATCTGAAATCATGGCACTCGGGCCCTATGACAAGCATTAAGCATAGCAAAGTCATAGCAACATCAATCTCAGAACATAGTGGATACTAGGGATCAAACCCTAACAAAACTAACTTGATTACATGGTGAATCTCATCCAACCCATCACCGTCCAGCAAGCCTATGATGGAATTACTCACGCACGGCAGTGAGCATCATGAAATTGGTGATGGAGGATGGTTGATGATGACGACGCCGACGAATCCCCCTCTCCGGAGCCCCGAACGGACTCCAGATCAGCCCTTCCGAGAGGTTTTAGGGCTTGTCGGCGGCTCCATATTGTAAAATGCGATGATTTCTTCTCTCCTGTTTTTTCTCCCTGGAAGCAGTTATATAGAGTTGGAGTTGGAGTCGGGGGGTCTCCAGGGGGCCCATGAGGTAGGGGGCGCGCCCTAGGGGGGGGGGCGCCCCCACCCTCGTGAGAAGGGTGCCCCCTGGTCTTCATCTTTGGCGAGGATTTTTTATTATTTATTGTAAGATATTCCGTGGAGTTTCAGGTCATTCCGAGAACTTCTGTTTTCTGCACGTAAAACAACATCATGGCAATTCTGCTGAAAACAACGTCAGTCCGGGTTAGTTCCGTTCAAATCATACAAGTTAGGGTCCAAAACAAGGGCACAAGTGTTTGGAAAAGTAGATACGACGGAGACGTATCAATGATCAACAAGTATCTCACAAGGACATAAAATATCTCACACAAGCACTTAATAAAGAAGTTCAACCAAAATAGCAAGAGAGATAAAAAAGAACAACACTCTCTCTCGAAGCCTATGATCTATACATTTTTCTCCCCCTTTGGCAACAAGTTACCAAAAAGTTCAAAAATGCATAGTGCTAGACGACTCCCGGGCTTGATCTTCGGGAGGTGGTGTAGAGAGAACTCCAAGGACGAAGGCTTCCGATGAAGTAGTTGGAGCTGATGGAGTGGGTGCTGGAGGTGGCACTGGAGCTGTGGCTGCTGGTGCTGACACTGAAGATCTAGTATCTGTCACGGGCACTGCAGCAGACCTTGGACCTCGTGGCACTCTCTTGAGAGCATCAGTAGTGGACTTGCCCTTCTTCTCCTCTGCTTCCTCCTGTAGCTTCTCAACTGCAGTTTGGATCTCAGTTACCTTGACATCCAGATCATAGAACTTCTGGTCAACAATCCTCTCCAAACTCTCCTAGTTCTTCGTCAGGGTGGCCAAGCCCTTCTCAATCCTCAAGGTGGATTGGATCAGATATCCAAGTTGATCTTGTTTGGATTTCAAGAACACTTGAGATGCCTCTTCAACAGTTGGCATGTTTGCAGCTTTCTCTGCCCTTGCCTTCTCTTTCTTCTCATGTGCTTGAGCTGAAGATGGTTCATTTTCATCCATCACTACTGTATTATCTTCAAATTCAGGATAGATGGGTAGGTGTTCCTTGTCCAAAAGATATGTGCCTGTGCCCATCTTTGAGTTGATGAGCTCCTGAATTTGTGGGGCATACCCACAACTTCTCTTCTGGTCACCAGCAGTACTCTTGATTGTCTCAACAATCAAACTCATGACCTTGAACTTCTGTGGGACATCAAACATGTGCAGCAAGTTTATAGCATGTCCTCTGATCATCTTGTGATCACCTAACTTGGGTAGCAGTGTGTGCCTCAGAATCCAGTTTATGGTAGGCAGACCAGACAACAAGTAGTGGACAGATCCAAACTTGTGTGTATCCAAAGCAGCATCTGGGATCTCCTTGTACATGTTGGCCATAGTGTTGTGGTCTTTCATCTTCTCTGCATAAACATCCAAGTCATCCTCACTTTCTTTTGGGGCATTGATCAACTGGGCCCATTCATCAACAGACGACTGGTACCTTGTACCCTTAGACATCCAAACGATCTTCCCATCTGGATAGAAATGGGCAGTGGAGTAGAACTACATGATCAGCTCTTCATTCCACTTGGTGAGCTTTTGTGCAACGAATTCATCAACTCCACATGCCTTAAAACTGTCATACACTCCAGGATAGTGATCTTCATTTTTTTGGATGTACTCCCAGTCTACCCATCTCATATCACACACAATGGGCTTCTTGTCAAGCAACACTGTCTCATAGAAGTCCTGCCGTTCCTTACTGTGAAACCTGTAGTCCACAACAGTTCTTCTCCTGATAGCATATGGATCAGACTCTCTCCATAGTCTCAATCCTACATCCTTCCTGATTTTCATGTTTTCTGTAACTGGATGTGCATCATTGTGGTCAGGGACCTTGGGTTTCAGCTTCCTTAGCACTTGAGTTTCATCTTCTTCGGCAGCTTCAAGCACTCGGGCCTTGTTCTTTTCCTCAGCAGAAATGTCTCTAGTGCTTCTCTTGGGCTTCTGAGATGGAGCAGCTGCCTTGGGAGCAGCTTTGGGCTTAGATGGAGCAGCCCCTGATCTGATTTCATCTCCCATGAGCTTTTGAGCTTTGGGTGCTGGTGCAGCATCCTCTTCCTCTTCATCATCATCTCTCATAATTGATGATCTGCCAAGCACTCTGGTAGTGGTCTTCTTGACCCTCTCCTTCGTTTCTTGCCTTCTCCAACTGCCTCTTCAGATGGCTTGGAGGTTTCAACAGTGGATGCTCTGGCCTTAGACATGGGGACTCTCTTTGCTGGTGCCTTCTTATGCATCCCTGGCTTGACTATAGCAGCTGAGCCATACTCCTTTTTCAGCACCTTTTTCTTGGAGCTGACTTCTTCCTCAACAACCACATAATCCTCATCCTCTGAATCTGAGGTCTTCTTCTTTCTTGTTCTGGTGGCTGCCTTTGGCAAGTTACTTGGTGTGCTCCTACTGCCATCATCAGATGAACTGGAGGGACTAGTGCCCTCACTCAGTTGAACCTGCTCCTCAGACTTGTTCTGCCTATCAATTTGGTCAGACATCATGCAGGCAAACTGTCAGCAGACCCTGTGAATAGATTATAGATGAGGTAGAGTAGATGAGCACCACAAAGTACAGGAGTTTTGCAAAAAGGATGACTTAAAAACTTAGTTTTAGTTCTTCATAGAAAGCATTTCAGATCTACCGATTTGTAAACTCGGTGATACCGAAGCAGTTTTTGGAACCTAAACTAGTGAACTCGGTCAGACCGAGTCACAGTTTAGTGGCACCGAGATTGCTAGGGTTTCACAAAGAATTGAACTTGGTCACACCGATTTGCCATTTTCGATCAGACCGAAAACGCGTGTGCTCTGGCCTACGCCAAAATCGGTGAGACCGATTTCTACAACTCGGTCGGTCCGAGATGAATTCGGCGGAAACCTAACCCTAAATTTTCAAATCAAAACTAATCTATGGGATGTTTTCGCTGGACAAGATGATCTCAATCGTGGAAAAGATCATGGCAAAGCAATGTGCTAAGAATCAGATTTATGGATTAGCACAAAGATCAAGTTCGTACCCTAGTTCGGCGACGAACTTGCTACGACGACAATGGCGGTGAAGATTTCCGTTGATGGCAGCGGAGACTAGCGGCGGGAGGTTGCTGGCGACGAGAGGACGATCCGGAGACCCGAGGAAGCAGAGTAGGTTATGCGCGGGCGAGGTGGTTCGGAAAAATTTCCAAATTTTGGCCCATCGGTATATATAACCTGACCCTGTCGGTGTGACCGAGTGGAACGACTCGGTGGCACCGAGATGCAAAACTGCAAGCAGTTACTGCAACTCGGTGTGACCGAAAGGTTCTAATCGGTTGCACCGAGATTGAAAACCCTAGATCAACTTAGTGACTCGGTAGGACCGAAAAGGATGAATCAGTCAGACCGAGATACACAAAGAGGTTTTGGAAGTTTAAGTCTATGACAAATCGGGAACTCCGAGTGCTCCTCACACAGAGTGGTTCGAATCTGACTTGTTCAAACTTTGTGATGTAGCATGAATAGAGTTTGAGACGAGAAAATCATAGATAGCTAGAGGGAGTTCTTAGGCATTCTTGTCCATCCATTTGGCAAAAGAGAAAAAAGGCCAAACAATCAAAGCAACAAATGGATGTCCTCGAATGAGTAAAATATGCAACCAACATGCTCACACAATAAAATGACAAATGAAATATGTGACAAAGCATGCACAAACACTCTAGCATCTATCAAGCAATTTGGCGATGACTAGGTCATCTATATATGAGTATATTGACTTAGGAGTCAAATGAGAACATCTGATCATAGGTCATACTCATCGTTTAAGCACAAGTGGGGTTACCACTTTTACATAAAGCATTGTTGTGTTCACACCATTAGAGTTGCTTTGGCTCAATTGGTTAGAGTAAAGCTCCCCCTAGATGTGATATCCCCCTAAGAGGGATGAACTAACTTTGGGTTTTGTCGATGATGACTTCATGTAGGTGTTGAAGATGTAGATACTCAATGTTGATGTAGATCATTTGGAGCAATCCTTTGGAGTGAGTTGCACTTTCAATACCTACACGGGTTAGTCCCACAAGGAGCAAACAAGGATATCCATAGACATAGAGTGATGCATACACAAGATGATGTCCATGAAAGCGTTAGGTTACCTTGTCCCTTGTCTTACCAACAAGAGGGTTTGTGACTCCTTGAACTAGTGCAAGATATGAAAGTTGTTTGCACTTGTCCTCGCCAAAATGATAAGAGTGAAGTATGTTGGCGGAGTCACCCTCAAGAACTCTCTAGTTCTTCTTGTTCTGGATCCACACCATCTTGATGGGAACCCTTGGAGTTGTAGTTGTACTTGATGAAGTAGAACTTGATGTGGTCTTGGGAACCCACTTGACCAAGGCCATGGGTGCTTCTTCAAATGCGTCAATCTCCTCTTGAAGCTTGTCCTTGCCTTTTTGCTTGTGGTCTTGTGGTGGAAGATCATCTTGAGCTTGTGTCCCTTTGGAAGACGTACGATCATACTTCGCTTGTTGAGGAACAAACTTCGTCTTGGGGTATTGATCTTCTTCCCACTCAACTCCATTGGCATTGAACTTTCGTTCAAAACCAACACCTTGATTCTTCCGGTGTCTTCCTTGCTTGCGTACAATTTCCTCAAATTGCTTACTCCCGGCAAGGCTCTTGTAAACACATTTCTCTATAATTCCCTTCAATAAGCTATTTTCTTTCTCAAGTGTAACTTGGCTAAGAGAATCATTAGTGGAATCAATAGAACTAATAGAAGCAACAATATTGGATTTAGCATGATTGTTGTTACTACTAGATGAAGAATCTGTCTTGCTCTTGTTGCTAGATTTAACTTGTGGCACGTAAGTAGATAAGAGTAAATGCTTGGCAATGTAAGAAGAACTTTTCTTGCGAAGATCATCATTGATTGCCTTTAAAAACTCATGCTCTTGCTCAAGGTTGAGCTTTTCAAAGCATAGCTTATCATGAGTCTTTAAAAGTTCTCGATGATTTTCCAAGGTAGTTTCATGAGTTAACTTAAGAGTGTTTAGTTCTTTAGTTAGACTCTCAATCTCCTTCTTATCATCATTCGTTTTATCTTGATTAGCATGATTAATTGATGTTTCATCATAGTTTTCATCACTAGAGTTGTCAACAAGTAAATCATCATCACCTAGCAAATCATCTTCATCACTATTGAAATCAACATACTTGGGATGTGTTACATTTGGACCTTTGGCCTGAAGCACCTTCCAATTCCTTCATTTGGTGAGTCAAATATGTCGTAGGAGTTGGTTTACACAAGTGCTAGACCGGCAACACCTTCATCTTGAGTATATTCGGAGTCGGAGTGATAACTTCTTTCGGAGTGATTGTCGGAGTCGGAGCCGGATACCCATTCACCAACATGAGCTTGATGTCTTCTTTTTGTGTAGCTCCTTGATGACTTTTCTTTCCTTGCCGAATCCTTGCTTCTCCGAGAGGGTTTTCGTTCATAACGATTATCTCTACTCCTTTCTCTTGGTGGTGATTCTTCTCTTCTACTTCTTCTTTTGGGAGAATCTTCTCTTCTTTTGTAGGGAGCCGTACACTCATTGGAGTAGTGTCCAGGTCTTCCAAAATTGTAGCAATTACGCTCACGACTAGAAGATCTCTTGTCATTGGAGGACCTTGACTTGGAACTTCTTTCTTTGCTTCTACTCTTGTAGAACTTGTTGAAGTTCTTTACCATTCGGCTCAATTCTTCATTGAAGGTTTGTTTCTCGCTTGATGATGTGGGAGCATCACATGAGGCTTTGTAAGCACCACTTGACTTGTTGTGAAGCTCTTCTTATCCTTGAGTGACATCTCATGAGCAACAATTCTTCCAATGACTTCCGTTGGCTTGAGATCTTTGTAATTGGGCATCATTTGGATCAATTTGCACACGGTATCATATTTTCCATCCAAGGCTCTTAGGATCTTCTTGATGATGAATTTGCCGGTCATCTCTTCACTTCCTAAGCCGACAATCTCATTTGTGATGAGAGCAAGCCTAGAATACATTTCAGCGACACCTTCACCATCCTTCATTTTGAACTTGTCAAGTTGACTTTGAATCACATCCAATTTGGATTCCTTGACGGAGTCGGTACCTTCGTGCATATCAATCAAAGTATCCCAAGTTTTCTTTGCATTCTCAAGACGGCTGATTTTATTGAATTCTTCGGGGCACAATCTGTTGAAGAGAATATCACAAGCTTGAGCATTGTATTGTAGCATCTTCAACTCTTCCACGGTAGCTTCACGGTTTGGTTCTCTCCCATCAAAGAATTAACTTTGCAAGCCAATACACACAATAGCCCAAACGGTGGGGTTATGTCCAAGAATATGCATTTTCATCTTATGCTTCCAACTAGCAAAATTTGTACCATCAAAGTAAGGACCTATACGGTGGTAATTTCCCTCGCTAGACGCCATACTCTCCTAGGTTGTGAAACCAAGGCTATGACCACCAAAAGCTATCGAAATCAAGGCAAATGGAGACCAAAGCTCTGATACCACTTATAGGATCGAAAGTATGTCCAGAGGGGGGTGATTAGACTACTTGACCAAATAAAAATCTAGGCTTTTTCCAATTATAGTTCTTGGCAGATTTTAGCAACATAGCACAAGTCAAGCAATCAACCTACACATGCAATCCTAAGAGTATAGCAGCGGAATGTAAAACAATTGCATATGAAGGTAAAGGGAGGAGTTTGGAGTGTGCAAATGCAATTGGAGACGCTGAGATTTTTGTCGTGGTTCCGATAGGTGGTGCTATCGTACATCCATGTTGATGGAGACTTCAACCCACGAAGGGTAACGGTTGTGCGAGTCCACGGAGGGATCCACCCACTAAGGGTCCACGAAGAAGCAACCTTGTCTATCCCACCATGGCTGTCGCCCACGAAGGACTTGCCTCACTAGGGTAGAACTTCACGAAGTAGGTGATCTCCTTGCCCTTACAAACTCCTTGGTTCAACTCCACAATCTTGTCGGAGGCTCCCAAGTGACACCTAGCCAATCTAGGAGACACCACCCTCCAAGAAGTAACAAATGGTGTGTTGATGATGAACTCCTTGCTCTTGTGCTTCAAATGATAGTCTCCCCAACACTCAACTCTCTCTCATAGGATTGGATTTGGTAGAAAGAAGATTTGAGTGGAAAGCAACTTGGGGAGGGCTAGAGATCAAGATTTATGTGGTAGGAATGGAATATCTTGACCTCAACACAAGTGTAGGTGGTTGTCTCTCAGAAAATATGTATTGGAAGTGTAGGCATGTTCTGATGGCTCTCTCCACGAATGAAGAGTGGGTGGAGGGGTATAAATAGCCTCCACACAAAATCTAACCGTTTTTTACCTGGAAGACTGCAGGGCTTACATCCCACAACATTTTATTAGGACAAAGCAAAACAAGGTACAAATACAAGATTCCTCAAGAGGAGGAACAAAGAAACAGAAAAACTATACAAGAAAGGCTAAAGAAATCTAATAAAAGAAAGGAGAGGCACTAAAATCTATTACTAGGAAAGAAATAAAATACAAATAAGAAGGGCCTCAAGGGGGCAAGAAATCAATCCATTTGATTAGAGCTTCCTTGTATCTGGTCTTGATACGGTGTGAAAGAAGAGTAATATCATGGATAAACCCATTTCTCCACTGCCTAAAAGTTGGTTTGACCTGCCTAAAAGCCATGTCATTTCGAACTTTCCAAATATTCCACCATGTAAGAAATACCACCTCGGAGAAGAAAGGCTTATTAAACTCCCTCCTGGCATGTAAGGCAATTTGCACCATATCATTGCTGTCCAACCAGGAAACCTGCAGATAGTTCCATATTCTCATACTTAAGTTACATTGGAAGAACAGATGGTTCCTATCCTCAAGTACTCCAGTCCGGCATAGGACACAACTAGGTCCATCATCAATTTTCCAATGGTGTCGTTGAATCATATCCTTGGTGTTAACTCTGTCCATCATTACCAGCCAGGCAAACATTTTAATTGCCATGGTACAACAACTCTTCCAAACCCAGCTCGGAATAGGATTTGCAGAAACAGGTTGATGGGCAAAATCATAGTACATTTTTGCTGAGTACTCCGCCTTTTTTCCATGCCTCCAATTCCATTTATCATTACAATCATTGTCCAAGGAGTTCATATCTAACAAACTTGATAATTGATTAAACTCCCTAAAAGCCAGTTCAGACAATGGTAAGGAAAACATTTGCTGCAAATTTCCTGTCTGTACCACTTCCATGACAGAGAGGTTCTTCTGCAGGCAAAATGAGAAAAGCCTTGGAAACCTTTCTTGCAGAGAAATGCAAGACTGATCAATTTCCCAATGATTAGACCAGAATAGCAGAGAATCTCCTCTTCCAACAGAGACAGAGGTAACAACCCTAAACTTGTCCATTAACTTGCAAATGTCCCTCCACCAGAAAGAGCCACATAGAGTAGTCTCATGAGGAATTCTCTGAAAATAGTATGAGTCCCACACCAAATGTACCCATGGCACATCTGCTTTATTATAGAATTTATTCAGGTACTTAAGAAGCAGTGCATCATTCTATAGTCCCAGATTCAAAATTCCAAGCCCCACTTCATCTTAGGCTTGCAGACAAGGGGCCAAGCAGCCAAAGAGTGCCCCTTCTCTTGACCATATTTCCTCCAGAGGCACTATCTCTAAATCCTTTCTAACTGCTTTAGAATACCTTGTAGCAAAGATAGACTAGAAAGGAAGAAAATAGGCAGTGAAGATATCACTGAATTTACCAGTTGCAACCTACTTCCTTGTGGTAAGAACCAAGAGCTAGCAGTTAGCCTTCTTTCCATGCAGTCCACCAAAGGTAGCAAATCTACAATTTTGGGCCAAGTGGTTCCAACAGGAAGTCCCAAATAAGTGAAGGGCATTGAACCTAGCTGGCAACCAAACAAAGCGGCAAGTGCAGTAGCAACAGAGGAGTCCACATTGATTGGGTACATTGAAGATTTATGGAAGTTAATTTGAAGTCCAGTTGCCAAAGAAAAGGATTTCAACACTGTTTTGAGGACCTCCAACTGAGCCGAGTCAGCATTCACAAATAGTAAAGTGTCATCAGCATACTGCACCACTGGATAATCAGGATCGTGTGTTGGCAATGGCAAGGTTAGCAGACCCTTACACAAAAGATCATTGATCATAGTATGCAAAAGATCAGCAGCAATCACAAAAAGCAAAGGAGAGATAGGATCTCCTTGCTTTACACCACATTTGCATTTGAAATGTTTTCCAGGTACACCATTTAACAGGATAGATGAAGTTGCAGAAGATAGTAGCTATTGAACCCAGGTGATCCATTTGCTATGAAAACCTTTTCCCACAAGAATTTTCAAAATTGCCTCATGCTGAATAGAGTCAAAAACTTTTTCAAAGTACAGCTTGAGCAGTATGATTGGCTTCTTTGAATGGTTGCATTGATGAATATACTCAAAAGTCCAAGCAATACAATCTTGAATTGTTCTTGATTTAATGAAGCCATACTGATTCTTATGAACACAGTTGGTGATTTCATCTTGAAACCTGTTAGCTGCCAATTTAGTTAGAAATTTCAGTCCCACACTTGTTAAGGAGATTGGCCTAAAATCTCCTACACCCTCAGGTGTTTGCTTTTTTGGGATTAAAGTGATGAAAGCTTCATTGAGATTTTCCAAAAGAGCAGTGCCTGCATGAAGTTCATTCACCAGCCTAATGAAATCACTGGAAATGATAGACCAACATTTCTTTCAAAAGGCCATTAAAACCATCTGGCCCTGGTGCCTTATCTATGGACATTTCTTTTATGACCTTTTCAATTTCTTATAGCTCCAGAGCACCTCAATACCCTGCACTTTTGGGATAAGTGAGAGAATGTCATTGCCCAACAAAATTGGCCTAACAGTTCCCATTCTGCCCTTGAAAGCTTCCAAAAATTCTTTTGCTATTTCCCCATGATCTGAAGAAACTATTCCATCAGACAATTGCAACCTAGCAATATAATTCCTCCTATACCTCTCTGTTGACATGGCCTGGAGAATTTTGAATTTTCTTCTCCCACCTTGATATACCTGATAGTGCACCTTTTCCTCTAGTATAAAAACTGCAAATGTAAGAGGTGCTCATGATGCATCTTAACTATCTTCCTGAAGTTATATTCAGGTATAGATAGAGGCCTCCAATCCTCCAAGTCGTCCAGCCACAGGATTACCCAATTGCACTTTTCAATCAATGATTTGATATGTGATAGGCCCTTCTGCCATTTTTTGAGTGCAAACCTCAAGGATTTCAGTTTGTCCATAATTACTGCAGTTATATGAGTCTTATGTGAAGGTTTGTTCCAAACCTCACTTACACAGTCCATGAACCCAGGTTGATGCGCCCAATAGTTTTCAAATCTAAAGATATGAGCTTTTGGAATTTAGGTGCAGATGGATATTACACAAGGAACATGATCAGACGCAGTTCTAGCAAGAGGTGCAACTTGTGTCATGGGGTACTGAGTAATCCAACTGGCAGAAGTAAAAAACCAGTCCAATTGCTCAAGAAGTGGAACATCCTGCATGCTTGACCAGGTGGATCTGCGACCTTTTAAAGGAAGTTCCAGCAGTCCTAAGTGACCAATGATCTCATTAAAGATAAAAATGTCATTAACATTCCCACCAGGAAGATTACGATTGTCCATGGACCTAATGAAATTAAAATCTCCCAATAACAACCATTTTTGCTCGGGTTCCACCTGAAGATTGTATAGCTAGTTAACAAACTCATCCCTCATTATACCCGGACAAGGCCCATAAACATTTACTAGAAACCACTGGTCACTATTATGCACCGATGTGAAACTGATGACGATTCCAAAAGGCTTTACTTCAATTAAGACACCCTTAAAATCATTTGAACGCCACACTGTCAGAATACCTCCCGAGGCTCCTCTCGAGGGTGATTCAATGAACTGATCAAAACCCATAGGGCAAATGCTCTTAATTAATGAACGAGGACAATCAGATAACTTAGTTTCTTGCAAACAAGCAACCGCACACTGACTTTCAGTTATTTTCTCTGTAACAGAACGCTGTCGTGTTTCAGACTTGAGACCACGAACATTCCAACAAAGCACCTTCCAATTACGCAAAGATCTTTGATTCATGAGATAACCAGAAGAAAAGTAGCAAAAACTGCATGACATACAATGCCATACACCCCACATCATAGGAAACATAAGACATCCAGTTCTGACCACACGGCATAAAGTTTATCACGACATAAACGACAGCAAATTTGACAGGCTCGCTACACCTAGATAAAGTTTGAAACTGCAACATTTAAACACCATTGGAGGAGGAGTCGTCCTTGGGATTAGCCATAAGCTTATCCTTGGACAGCAGATTGGGGTCGATCTCCAGCTCCGCTCCAATTGCTTGCAGCGCGTTGAGAGGCGTAGATGGAGGGACATTTTCAGACTTGCCATTATCGCCAGCGTCTTCAGTATTGGGCTGAGCCTTGACATGCATAGGCTTGGACCGGGGACGCATTTTAGTGGGCTTGAGGGAAAGTTGTTCAAAACTCATAGGCTTAAACCCATCTAGTTTTGCCGCGCTTCTTGTACATCTCCGTACATAAGTATCCACTAAAGGAGCCACGGTCTTCCTTCTTCTTGTCTACTTCTTTTCCTTGGCCTGCGCAGAAGAAAAAACAACAGAAGAGGAAACAGAGTTCTCCAGGCTGCCAGACACAACATCTTCAGTGAATTCCTCTCCAAACACGACAGGTTCAGACACTGCATTATCATTAGTCTCATCCGGTGAGCCTCCAAAAAGAGCTCTGGCAACTGGGCATTTAGCCACAATAGATTTCCTTAGAGCAAGGCTGCTGGGAAGGCTAGGCACCAACGAAGACATCTTCTGAGAATCATCAAAGGCAATGGTCCACGTGCGCTTGGAGTATGTCACTGTCCCAAATGGCTTAAAGAAGATAGGTCTAGGCACCTCCATGACAGCAAATTCAGGTAACAGATTTTCAAACGATCTCTTCCAAATCATCTCTGGAGGAAGTGATGGCCCAGCCACAATCCTTACCATGCCAATGAAGATCTGATGCTGCTGAATGACAGGAGGTTGATATGGCACAATTGCCAGAGGGTTTTCCAAAACGGCCGGCTGCACATTGTCCTATAACTGGTGGTCATGCTGAATCTGAAGTTGCTCCTCAAACTGAACCTCAACATGTTGTTCAACAGACCCCGAACCCTCAGGCTGATCAATCACAATAGAGACCTGGTCATGCACCTCAGGCTGTGGCGGCTACTGAAGCTCATCCTCATTGTCCCCCCAGTTGGCATTTCCCCATCCAGCACCCCAATGTTATTTTCCAGAGGTAATGGAGGGGCTACACACAAATCTAACCGTTACACACAAATCACCAAACTCGGTGGGACCGAATCATGAAACTCAGTCAGACCGATTTAGTTCTAAATGTGAACGTTAGGATTTTCGGTGGGGCCGACATGTCAACTCGGTGGGACCGATTTTGTTAGGGTTAGGGCATAACGTAATCTCGGTGAGACCATTACACAAACTCGGTGAGACCGATTTTGGAAATGGACTAACAGAGAGTTGGTCAGGCAAACTCGGTGGGACCGATTCGCTCATCTCGGTTGGACCGAAGTGTTACGAAAGGGAAACAGGGAGTTTACATTGCAATCTCGGTGGGACCGATCGCTCATCTCAATTTGACCAAAACATTACGAAGGGAAACCGAGAGATTATAATCCCATCTCGGTGAGACCGAGATCCCTATCGGTGAGACCGAAAAGACTAGGGTTTCTGGCAGTGGCTATGTCAACTGAACTCGGTGGCGCCCGATAGAAAATTTCGGTGGGGCCGAGTTTGACTTTTGGTTTGGGACATATGTGGATGTGAGAAAGTAGTTGAGGGTTTTGGAGCATATCACTAAGCACTTTGAGCAAGCAAGCCATTAAGCAACACCTCCTCCCTTCTTAATAGTATTGGCTTTTCCTATGGACTCAATGTGATCTTGGATCACTTAAAATGAAAATATGTAGAGTCCCGAGCTTTGAGCTTGAGCCAATTCTTTGTCCTTAGCATTTTGAGGGGTCCACTTTTCTCATCCATGCCATGCCAATCATTGAGTTTTCCTGCAATGTTTATCTTGAAATAGCATTAGCTCAATGAACACCTCATCCCTTCTTAATAGTATTGGCTTTTCCTATGGACTCAATGTGATCTTGGATCACTTAAAATGAAAATATGTAGAGTCCTGAGCTTTCAGCTTGAGCCAATTCTTTGTCCTTAGCATTTTGAGGGGTCCACTTTTCTCATCCATGCCATGCAAATCATTGAGCTTTCCTGAAATGTTTATCTTGAAATAGCATTAGCTCAATGAACTATATGTTGTTAGGAATTACCAAAACCACCCAGGGATAGTTGCACTTTCACTTGGGTCTCCGGGTGAACTTGGTGATTCCTCTGTGCTTCCTCGTGATGATCTCCGAAGTACCTAAGAATGCATAACGTGTCTCTTTGAGGTAGAACCCAATTCTCATGTGAATCCGAACAAAACTCGAAGAGGAAATAATTGACCTCGTTCTCGATGGCGCGTGCACGTGCTCTTGTCATTGGTCCTCTCGGTGCTTATGGTGGTGATGGAGTGTCCATGTGGATGGATGAGGGATGCTCCGCATCATCTCCCCCCCTCAGGAGAGATCCGTCACAGATCGTGATTGTCATTACCATGGTACTTGGCCAAGTCTTTGATGCTGAAGATGTCGCTTACGTTGTCAAAAGGGTTCTTCAAAATTGTACCTTTGATGGAATTTTTGTCAGCTTCTAGGTTCTTCACCTTTTGCTTATCCATGGCGATTTCCCGCATAGTCCCGTTTCCTATCTCCACTCTAGAGCTTTTTTGGTAGTTTGAACAGGGCCCAATTAGTCTTTCCTTTGTTATTGAGATCATCACCCACTGTCGCAGGCTGGGTAACAGGGTTCACCATTGAAGTGATAGGGCTGGAAATCACTTCCTCCACATCATTATTCCTTGTCATCCCCAATCTTAGGGTCAGTAGTGAAAGAGTCTCCCTCGTCTCCTTCTTCCTCATCATCAAGCTCCATTTCTTGCAAGAAATTCACACCCTGCTGCTGAAGGAAATATGCCCTAGAGGCAATAATAAAGTTACTATTTATTTCCTTATTTCATGATAAATGTTTATTATTCATGCTAGAATTGTATTAACCGGAAACATAATACATGTATGAATACATAGACAAACAGAGTGTCACTAGTATGCCTCTACTTGACTAGCTCGTTGATCGAAGATGGTTATGTTTCCTAGCCATAGACATGAGTTTTCATTTGATTAACGGGATCACATCATTAGGAGAATGATGTGATTGACTTGACCCATTCCATTAGCTTAGCACTTGATCGTTTAGTTTGTTGCTATTGCTTTCTTCATGACTTATACATGTTCCTACGACTATGAGATTATGCAACTCTCGTTTACCGGAGGAACACTTTGTGTGCTACCAAACGTCACAACGTAACTGGGTGATTATAAAGGTGCTCTACAGGTGTCTCCGAAGGTACTTGTTGGGTTGGCGTATTTTGAGATTAGGATTTGTCACTCCGATTGTCGGAGAGGTATCTTTGGGCCCTCTTGGTAATGCACATCACTTAAGCCTTGCAAGCATTGCAACTAATGAGTTAGTTGCGGGATGATGTATTACGGAACGAGTAAAGAGACTTGCCGGTAATGAGATTGAACTAGGTATTGAGATACCAACGATCGAATCTCGGGCAAGTAACATACCGATGACAAAGGGAACAACGTATGTTGTTATGCGGTTTGATCGATAAAGATCTTCGTAGAATATGTGGGAGCCAATATGAGCATCCAGGTTCCGCTATTGGTTATTGACTGGAGACATGTCTCGGTCATGTCTACATAGTTCTCGAACCCGTAGGGTCCGCACGCTTAACGTTTCGATGACAGTTATATTATGAGTTTATGTGTTTTGATGTACCGAAGGAGTTTGGAGTCCCGGATCAGATCGGGGACATGACGAGGAGTCTCGAAATGGTCGAGACGTGAAGATCGATATATTGGATGACTATATTCGGACATCGGAAAGGTTCCAAGTGATTCGGGTATTTTTCGGAGTACCGAAGAGTTACGGGAATTCGCCGGGGAGTATATGGGCCTTATTGGGCTTTAGGGGAAAGAGAGAGGAGGGTTGGGCGCCCCCAAGGCCTAGTCCGAATTGGACTAGGGGGAGGGGCTGCGCCCCCTCCTTCCTTCTCTTCTCTCTCCCCTTTCCTTGACTCCTACTCCTACTACTTGGAAGGGGGGAATCCTACTCCCGGTGGGAGTAGGACTCCTCCTAGGGCGCGCCATAGAGAGGGCCAGCCCTCCCCCCCTCCACTCCTTTATATACGGGGGCAGGGGGCACCCCAAAGACACAACAATTGATCTGTTTGATCTTTTAGCCGTGTGCGGTGCCCCCCTCCACCATAGTCCACCTCGATAATACTGTAGCGGTGCTTAGGCGAAGCCCTGCGTCGGTAGAACATCAACATCATCACCATGCCGTCGTGCTGACAAAACTCTCCCTCAATACTCGGCTGGATCGGAGTTCGAGGGACATCATCGGGCTGAACGTGTGCTGAACTCGGAGGTGCCGTGCGTTCGGTACTTGATCGGTCGGATCGTGAAGACGTACGACTACATCAACCGCGTTGTGCTAACGCTTCCGCTTTCGGTCTACGAGGGTACGTGGACAACACTCTCCCCTCTCGTTGTTATGCATCACCATGATCTTGCGTGTGCGTAGGAATTTTTTTGAAATTACTACGTTCCCCAACAGCTGAAGTGTCGTAGGGGCTTGGATTTTTTGCAGGTAGGCCACAACATTCTGCTTGGTGCTATGTGAAGAAGTGTTTGAGAAATCAACAAATCCAGTCTTGCTAGTTGTAGTTGAGTGATCTTTATCAGAGCTCTTGCTGGTGGAATCCTTGTCTTTGTCAGAGATCTGATTCCCTTTGTTTTGACCAAGGTCATCATCCCGTAAGTCATCCTCATCCATATTAGCTTCAGTTTCCAGGGGCTCAACTGTAATCTTTATCTTGTAAAGCTTTTCCCCAAGACCAAAAATCCCATATGGAGGGATGGCAGTGTGATCTTTACACCTGATTTTTATCTTGACCACCTCATAGAAAGTCTTGAAGTCGAATTGCTAGTCTACAACAAGTAGGGTCCCTAATACAGAAGCAAATTGTTCCAGGACAACCTATTCCGCCCAACTAGAGTTAACTCCTCTCAACTGAAGCCAGACTTGCTGTAGTTCTGCATAATGCTCTAGTTCACCTTTCCATTCTTCTACCTTAATTGTTACTCCTTCAGCATGGGGAAGCCCAAACATGGGGTAGCCAGCTACTTGTGAAACAGAGATACGGGGAGGGAAATTAACCAAGAAGGTCCACTCATCCAGTTTCCTAATCCGCCATGGCCAGTTGGTTTTGTAGATGGAGGAGAAGTTTGATGCCAGCTTAGTTTTTTAATCTATCATGGTTCTATATATACAATACCTACATTCATCTTATGTCCTACATCCTGCTCATTCACATCAGGGATATAAATATGAAAATATCCAAGCCCAGGTGTTGCACTCCCAATGAAATTAGCAGTTTTCCCTAGTTTCCTTCTAGTGGAACAATCTTCCACCTTGTGTGTCACCATCTTGCAGATGAAATAGGTGGGTGGCTGTCGACAAAGAGCTTTGTGATGGCCAGGTTCTCCACATATGTAGCAGACCACTCCTGCATATTCCATAGGAGGTTCCTCTTTCTCCTTTTCTTTGCCAAAGTTTTCGTTCTGCTTCACAACATTCTTTCTCTTCTGTTGAGCATTAGAACTCCCTACTTTTGCACCCCAGGGAGAGATTTGAGTTGCTCTGATGGGGTGGAGTCATTTGGTTTAGCTGGCCCTGCCCTGTCACAAATTGTTGCCCTTGCGGAGGTTGCTAAAAATTCTGTCCAGAACTCGCTACAGGTTATGGTTGAACCCACACATTGGAATTTCCCCACTGGTTTGGGACAGGAGGTTGGAAATATGGCTCATGTGACCATAGTGGGGCGGGTGCTCCTTGGAATCCAAAAGCATAAGGCTGTTGCTGAGGAGGAACAAACTGGGGATCAAAGGGGGGATCCAGTTACCTTGCCTAGCGTTGCTACTGGGATTGGGGTTGCTCTGATCTTGATGAGACTGGCCGTCCTATCTGGTGTTCCTAGGGTTTCCTCCTTTCCCCCTTCCCCTCCATTTCCCCTGCACATCTGCCATCAGCTTCACTTCTTCTAAGGTTTTTGTGGCTCCTCTCCACTGATTCAGCAAAGAGGAGAGAGGAATTGCAATCTGGATCAGAGACAAGTTGTTGCGATCTAGAGGTAGATGGTGACAATCTGCCACTGTAAAATTCCTCGCAGCAACGAGTTCTCTCCTCACCCAAGCCAGTTGCGAATGGGGAAAGTGTTTCCTAACTTTTCCAGCAAGTTGATCCTCCTCCCACAATTGTCCATAATGTAGCCCGATGCCTTCCTCTCCTAGGTCGCTACCAGGTGGGCCATCTGCGTGAGCCTTCCGAACTGTGTTGTCCCGGTTAGCCGCACGACCAGCTCTACCATCTCCATCTCTTGGAGCGAAGCAGAGGATCTCATGGACGGTGACCGACTGAGCTCGAGCAGGTGCCCGCCTTCCAATTCCTTGACCCTATCATCTGTGGCCCTTGCGCCCTCCTTGCAGCCCCTCAGGTGTACCAAGGTGTTCAGCAGCGCAACGAAGAGGCGGCGCCAGGGATAGGAAATTAGTGAACTCCGCTCCCAATTCCTGCAAATCCCGCACCGATCTTAGTTTCCGGGCGGCGGGTTTGCCGCCATCCGACCACCTTGCCCGTTGTGCTGGATCTGACGAGGCCGCCTCTGCTTGAGCCCAAGCGATGGCGTCCACCCCCAGAGGCATGCGACTATGCTCCTCGGGATTCGACATCATTCCGATATTGATGGCTACTGTCGGTGTCAAAACCGGCAGATCTCGGGTAGGAGGTCCCGAAGTGTGCGTTTAAGGCGGATGGTAACAGGAGGTAGGGGACACAATGTTTTACCCAGGTTCAGGCCCTCTTGATGGAGGCAAAACCCTACATCCTGCTTGATTAATATTGATGATATGGGCAGTACAAGAGTAGATCTACCACGAGATCGGAGAGGCTAAACCCTAAAAGCTAGCCTATGATATGATTGTATGTTGTAGTTGTTGTGTCCTACGGACTAAAACCCTCCGGTTTATATAGACACCGGAGAGGGTTAGGGTTACACAAGGTCGGTTACAAAGGAGGAGATATCCATATCCGTATTGCCTAGCTTCCCTTCCACGCCAAGTAGAGTCCCATCCGGACACGAGACGAAGTCTTCAATCTTGTATCTTCATAGTCCAACAGTCTGGCCAAAGGATATAATCCGGCTATCCGGAGACCCCCTAATCCAGGACTCCCTCTGTAGCCCCTGAACCAGGCTTTCAATGACGATGAGTCCGGCACACAGTATTGTCTTCGGCATTGCAAGGCGGGTTCCTCCTCTGAATACATCACGGAAGAATTTGAATATAAGGATAGTGTCCGACCCTGCAAAATAATTTCCACATACCACCGTAGAGAGAATAATATTTCTGCAAATCTAATTTTCTGACTTTTTTTGGCAACACGACATTATGCCATGGCCCAGTGATTATTCGAACTGTTTCCTTCAACTAGCCCCGCACATAACGCGAGGCAGTTTTTTGACACGTCTTGTCAAAGCAGAGATTGTGTCCCCTTATCATGGGATTCTCATCAATACGGGCGTGGGTAACCCAACCGCGCCATCGATTACGGTGCTTGGGGGATAAGCGAGTTTTACCAGGCTAGTGGGGACGCTTAGTTTCATCCGCCCATATAAAGGGATAAGGATTCACCTTTTCATCCACGCCTTCTTCCTCCTTTGCTCATCCGTTTTCGCACACTCGAGCTCTAGCGCCCAAGTCCGCACTTCCCACCTCAACCTTCCCCAACCATGTCCGGAGCGGGAGGCAGGTGGATGGTCTCCTCTGTCACGGAGGGAGACATCAAGAAGCCGAGGAGAGCCGGATACCTGCTCGATGACATCGCGCACCGGCTCCCAGATGAGGGGCAGCTCATCCCCACCCCCGGGCCCCATGAGAGGGTAGTGTTCCTTACCCATTTCCTCCGCGGACTGGGATTCCCTCTCCACCCATTCGTCCGGGGGCTCATGTTCTACTACGGCCTGGATTTCCACGATCTGGCCCTGAACTTCATCCTCAACATCTCGGAGTTTATCGTCGTGTGCGAGGCCTTCCTCCGCATCAAGCCCCACCTCGGCTTATGGCTGAAGACCTTCAATGTCAAGCCGAAGGTTGTGGGCGGCCGCCAGGCGGAGTGCGGAGGCGCCATGGTGGGCAAGATGCCCAACGTTACATGGCTCGAGGGCTCCTTTGTGGAAACCATAAGGGGGTGGCAATCGGGGTGGTTCTACATCACCGAGCCACGTGACCCTGCATGGGCAGCGGCCCCCGAGTTCCGATCTGGCATCCCCACGCGGCTCACCTCCTGGAAAGAGAAGGGCCTATCCTGGGGTAGTTCGGGAGAGCTGATCGGACTCCAAACATGTATTCAGAACATGGTGAACAAGAAGCTCAAACTCGTCAACGTAGTCCAGGTCATGCTCCACCGCCGGATCCTCCCGTGCCAACAACGGGACTTCAACTTGTGGGAGTTCGACCCGGCGCAGCACCGAACTCTGAACAGGCTCTTCGACACAACTCACGAAGATGCCTGGAGGGTGCTGTTCAAAAGCGCCGAGGTCCCCCCTCCCATTACTGAGGATCGCGGATTCAGCGCGAAGCGCCAAGCCAGTGCGGTAAGCTGCTTTACCTTTCACAGGATACTTATTTTTTATAGATTGACTCCATGCGGGACCTAAACTCCCGTACCTTTGACAGGACTAGCAGGAGACGACCAGACAGATCGATTGTCCGGCTCCTTTGCCCGAAGGCCCAGCAGACGCTCTGCTGGCGAAGATGCTGACTCCGGCTCCTTATACGGTGCCGGAGAAGACCAAGAAGGCCAAGGGAACCCGAAAGAGTTCCCGACGCCAGGCGTCGTCAGACTCACCGTCCGAGGATTCTACGGTGCAATCCTTCCCTGAAGAAGAGGAGGCAGAAGAAGATGCTCCCCCTCCAGACGGGGGAGACAAGAAAAGGAAGGCCGCCCCAACTGGGGAGGCCGAAGGGTCCAAGAAGGGGAGAACTCTCCTTCCGGACTACTCTACCACCGCCGCCGATGCCGAAGACGAGTGGCTGCCCAGGGCCAAGCCCCTGGGGAAGTCGTAAGTATTCGGATACCAGAGTAAGTCATAGTATTCCTTTGCCGCACTACTTCACCTAATGCCGAAATATGATTATGCAGGCCGCCCCGAGCCCGCATCGATGTATCATCGGACGGCTCCCTGGGCTCGTCGGACATGGATAGCGATCCAGTCCCGACCGCCACCTCCCCCTATCATGCGGACGACGCTGAGGTGCTGTCTCACGAGGCACCGGGTCGAGGGGAGACAGTCCCGGAGGCGCCTCAAGGCAGCCTCCCGGACTCCGGGAGCCGAGGGGACAAGGCCCCTGAGAGCTCCGAGTTCGGCCCTCGGCTGAACACCGCGCCGGAACCTCCAGTGGTTCCGGGCTCGGGCAGGCGGCCTCCTTCTAAGAGGGGCAAGACGCCTGTGCCAGTGACCTCTGTCCATCCAGAGGCGCTGGACAATCTGCTGGAAGCGCTTCGCAGCGCTTCCATCGACGAGGAGTATCGTACTATTATGAGTGCGGTGGTCCAGAAGGTTCAGTCCGTGAAGAGCGGATTGACTGAAGCCTGTGCCAGCCTTCTAACAGGCTTTGAGGTAAGTGTTTTAAAATATAGGAAAAATATTACTGCATAGACAGTAGCCGCTGATGCTTTGTTCGGTGTTCACAAAGAAAAGCCGAACAGAGGATCAAATAATATCGCAGGAGTCTAATATAAGTATGTCAATATGCATATGCAGGCCTCGCTACTGGCGTCCGCCGCACTGACTGCGGAGGTCACCGTACTGAAGCAGGACCTCGAGGGGTCCAAGAAAGAGCTCAGCCTTGCCAAGAGGCAGCTCGAGGAGAACAAGGGTAAGTAATACCCTGTCTATAGATATGTATATATATAAAAGAAGACGTGATTGCAAAATGACAGGATCATCGTATATTTGCCAGGGGCCACGACCGAGGTGGCAACCCTGAAGCAAGCGCTAACCAAGGCCGAAGATAAAGCGGCCAAGGAGCGCACCGAGCGGGAAGAACAAGAGGCTTGTGTGGGCGAGGTGCAGCAAGAGCTCCAGGCTCTCGTGACGAAGCACGAGGCGTTGGAGCTTGACTCGAAGATACGAGAGTCTGAGCTTGCCGCGGCCCTCGAGAGCGCAAAAAGTGCCAAGGCCGAAGCCCAAAAGGCCCTCCAGGAGATTGATGCGATGAAGAAAATAGCGGCGGGTAAGGCATTCCATATGCAAAGCAAGCATGTAAAAGTAAATTACCGATTACTTACCCGAATTCGGAGCTCTCCAGGAGCATTCGCAGATTTGCCCCACAGCGTGTCGGATGCTGCACAGTTTTACCAGGCCGAGGAGGGAAGCTCAGCTGTTCTGGTCTCAGTATACTGAGACCGAACACCCGATGCCTCTGAGCGACCAGCTAAAGCAGCTGGTCGAGCTACACAAGGCGGCCGAACAGGCCATGAAGGGCCTTATAGTCCGGCTGTGGCCTGGCGACGCCCTTCCGAACAGCTACTTCGGCCTGGTGAGGCGGCTTGTGGATGCCTGTCCACGCTGGAGGTCGTCAAGCGGTTTGTCTGCATCGAAGGTGCACGCCGGGCTTTCGCCCGTGTGAAGGTGCAGTGGGCCAAGCTAGACGCTGTGAAGCTGATCAAGGAAGGGCCACCGCAGGGCAAGGAGCATCGCACCCCCGAAATTTATTATGAGGGTGTCCTGAAGGGTGCCCGTCTTGTAGAGGACGAATGTTCCAAGGATGTAATAATTGAGTAAACTTGCTCGTGTGATCCTGTATGATGAAAACTTGTTTCATATGCGCTATGCAACGCTTGTGTGAATTTAAAATATTACCTTCTGTTTGGCTGTTTATCCAATCTCAGAGATGGCTAGTCCTCGACTTCTGCCCCCATGCCACGAGTGCTGGGGTGTTCGGGATAAACCTGAGCACTCTTGTTCCCATGTTTGGGTCCTTCGAGGGAGGTGCTCAGCACAACGAACAAGGCAACCATACTAATAATGCTTTATCACTCTCACTTAGCCATAGAATTCTATAATTTTAAATTTCGGCGAAGCCCCTGGTATTCGGAAGGCCGAATTCGGGGCGCGATCCACGCCTTTAAGCCGGACAGGGCCGACCCCTCGCTCTAAGCGGCATAAGTCTTTAGGGACTCGAAAACCTCGCCGAACAGCGACCAGTCTCTCGCCTTATCATGACAGTCAGTTTTAGCTTTCTCTACTGAGGTGCTAAGCCCAGCAGAACCGGGGCACAATCGCAGTAGTTATCCTAGCGCTACCTTAGCCGATAGAGCGGAACGTAAGGTACCAAAACATAGGAGCCGGGCAAACCCAACATTTGACCAAAGACATGATTCAGAGCTGATGCATATAATGCTATAAGTTCGGGGTGCCGCACTTGTGAAAGTGTTTGGACTTTTCACACCATATTGTGGGGTACGCAAGCCCCTGGTGTATTGGTCGTACGAAAGTGTACGGTTGCAAGGCGTCATTATTGAACACACACACACACACACACACACACACATATATATATATATATATAAATAACAAGAATGCAATAATAGTCGTAATGTCATGCATTGTTTATTCAAAAAAGTGCGTTAAAGCAGAATGATACAGATGGTGCGATAAGCAAAGAGTAGGACTATGTCTCTTCCAAGGGCAAGCTAAGGAACAGTATTAAATCAAATATTTTGCTCGTTATTGTAATCCACTTGGGAATTCCGTGGTGTGACGTAGCTTTCTGCCTCCTTGGTTGCTGCATCATGTGTTCGGCGATAGTGCTGCCGGACAGGGTTTCCAGAGATTAAGGTCCTGAAAAAGAGAAAAATAACCAAACAAGAAGCCCCTAGTGTGGTTTAAGCCGCGTCTTGGGGCGTGCGCAGTGTGTCCCCCCTCCCCACCTATGCCCATGGTATTTTTAATGCGTAATTATGTACACGTGGCATGAATTTCGCTGTTTGGCTGGCACTGGGGTGGGGGCCGCATTGCTACACGAGCTCAGATCGTGCCAGGCGGTCTAGTTGCTGATTGCTCCGAGCGCGCTTGAAGGTGTCTGGGTCTTGAAACGCCGAACTGGTGGATTGCCTTGAGAGGTTGCTTTGCGCTTCTACTACGAGGGTCGCGGTGTGCTCCTCCGTTCGGAGAGAGCGCTCTGTGTTTCCATTGACTGTAATAACCCCGCGAGGTCCTGGCATCTTGAGCTTGAGGTATGCATAATGCGGTACCGCATTAAATCTCGCAAATGCGGTTCGCCCGAGCAGTGCATGATAACCACCGCGGAACGGGACTATATCGAAGATTAACTCTTCGCTTTGGAAGTTGTCCGGGGATCTGAAGACCACTTCCAGTGTAATTGAGCCTGTGCAATGGGCTTCTACACCTGGAATGACGCCCTTAAAGGTCGTTTTTGTGGGTTTGATCCTTGAGGGGTCTATACCCATTTTGCGCACTGTGTCCTGATAAAACAGGTTCAGGCTGCTGCCGCCATCCATAAGGACTCGAGTGAGGTGAAATCCGTCAATGATTGGGTCCAGAACCAGTGCGGCGAATCCGCCATGACGGATACTAGTGGGATGGTCTCTGCGATCGAAAGTGATCGGATAGGAGGCCCATGGGTTGAACTTTGGGGCGACTGGCTCCAACGCATATACGTCTCTGAGCGCACGCTTCCGCTCCCTCTTGGGGATGTGGGTTGCGTATATCATGTTCACTGTCCGCACTTGTGGGGGAAACCTCTTCTGTCCTCCGGTGTGTGGCTGCCGGGGCTCCTCCTCGTCATCGCTATGTGGCCCCTTGTCCTTGTTTTCGGCAATTAACTTGCCGGCCTGCTTGAACACCCAACAATCCCTGTTGGTGTGATTGGCTGGCTTTTCTGGGGTGCCGTGTATTTGACACGAGCGATCGAGTATACGGTCCAAGATGGACGGACCCGGCGCACTTTGTTTGAATGGCTTTTTCCGCTGACCGGGTTTAGAGCCTTTGAATCCGGCATTGACTGTCGTATCCTCGTTATTATCACTGTTAATGCGGCGCTTATGTTTATTGCGGCGTGACCTGCTATTGCCGTCCTTGGTATCTAAAGTACCATGGTTCTTTGATATGTTATTACTGCGAGCCAGCCAGCTGTCTTCTCCCGCACAAAAGCGGGTCATGAGTGTCGTCAGGGCTGCCATAGATTTCGGCTTTTCCTGAACAAGGTGCCGGGCTAGCCATTCGTCGCGGATGTTGTGTTTGAAAGCCGCTAGGGCCTCTGCATCCGGACAGTCGACGATTTGATTTTTCTTTGTTAGGAACCGAGTCCAGAATTGCGTGGCCGATTCTTCTGGCTGCTGAATTATGTGGCTCAAGTCATCGGCATCTGGTGGCCGCACATAAGTGCCCTGAAAGTTGTCGAGGAATGTGGCTTTCAGATCTTCCCAACAGCTGATGGACTCTGCTAGCAAGCTGTTAAGCCAATGCCGCGCTGGTCCCTTGAGCTTTAGTGGGAGGTATTTGATGGCGTGTAAGTCATCACCGCGGGCCATGTGGATGTGGAGGAGGAAATCCTCGATCCATACTGCGGGATCTGTTGTGCCGTCGTATGATTCAATATTTACAGGTTTGAAACCTTCTAGGATTTGATGATCCATTACTTTGTCTATGAAGCATAAGGGGTGTGCGGCGCCTCTGTATTGGGCTATATCGCGACGCAGCTCGAATGGGTCTTGCCCGCTGTGTTCGGCCCGGCCGGATTTACTTTTACTGTATCCGGCGTGACGTTTATCGTCTAGCATAGTGGCGCGCCCTCATGATCCGTAGATCGATCTTGCATGCTTTGCTTTGTCCTCCAATATGTCTCGCAGGTCTGGCATATCTCCCCATGCCTTTTTATTTGAATGGCGTCGGAGTGCGGGCTGAGTTTTTGGCTGGAATGCCTCTCTATTGCGGCCACGAGGTGGCCGATCAGCCGCGTCATACGCTTGTTCCTCTAGTTGGGGTAGCAACTTGCATTTTGGGTAACTCTTGGAGGGGTGCTCGAGTTTATATTCCTCGGCCACGAGGACTTCAGTCCATCTGTCGGCTAGCAGATCTTGATCAGCTTGAAGCTGCTGCTGCTTTTTCTTAAGCCTATTTGCCGTGGCTATAAACCGGCGTTTGAAGCGCTCTTGTTCGACGGGATCCTCTAGCACGGCGAATTCGTCGTCGCCGAGGCTTGCCTCGTCTTCGGAGGGGGGCATGTAATTATCATCCTCCATCTCTCCATCTGCCGCTCTCTCAGAAGGGTTGGCTCCTCCATCCTCCTGCTCTAAATCTTGCTGGAGGGGATTGTTGTTATCTTCGGCACTATCCGGAGTGTTATTATCTCCTGTGCCGGTATCACCACTTTTGCTTTGGCGGGACTTAGAGCGGCGCCGCTGACGTCGGCGCTTGGGTTGCTTCTTGGAGGGGTCATTCTCCACTATCTCGTCGCCATTGCCTTCTTTGAGTGTATCCACCATGTATATATATATCGTATGATGAGGTGGCTGTCCAGTGCCCTGTGGGCAGTTGTTCCTCTTCGTCTCCCGCTTCGTCGTCCATACCGTCGATGTCTTCGGAGTCGAAGTCGAGCATGTCGGTTAAGTCATCGACAATGGCTACCAAGTGGGTGGTGGGTGGGCCGCGAATTTCATCGTCGTCCGCATCCCAGTCCTGCCGGACATAGTTCGGCCAGGATCCTCCTGACAAGGAGAGAGATCTTAATGAGTTCAGTATGTCGCCAAAGGGCGAGTGCTGAAAAATATCCGCGGAGTTAAACTCCATGATCGGTGCCCAATCGGATTCGATAGGAACGGGCGCAGGCGGCTTGGAGTCCGTGGCCGGAGAAGGATCCGGCAGTTTAACAACACGGCTCTCGTGCAAGGTAAGGTCGATGTTTGGCTCGATCGCCGCTGAGGGTAAGGCCTCCGTGGCGGGGTCCATCCACCCGTCCATGGACGGCGCAACTGGCTCTGAATTGAGGGTCGGAGCGGCTGCCTGTGCGATCTCCTGAACACTGTCCGATGGTAGAGCTAAATCGTACTCATCATGACCGCGTGATGCACAAGGTAGAGGCTCGAATCCGTCGAAGATCAAGTCTCCGCGGATATCGGCCGTGTAGTTTAAGCTTCCAAACCTGACCTGGTGGCCAGGGGCGTAACTTTCGATCTGCTCCAGATGGCCAAGCGAATTGGCCCGCAGTGCAAAGCCGCCGAACATGAAGATCTGTCCGGGGAGAAAAGTCTCACCCTGGACTGCATCGCTATCGATGATAGTAGGAGCCATCAAGCCTAACGGCGACGACACAGAGGAACTCTCAATGAAAGCACCAATGTCGGTGTCAAAACCGGTGGATCTCGGGTAGGGGATCCCGAACTGTGCGTCTAAGGCGGATGGTAACAGGAGGCAGGGGACACAATGTTTTACCCAGGTTCGGGCCCTCTTGATGGAGGTAAAACCCTACGTCCTGTTTGATTAATATTGATGATATGTGTAGTACAAGAGTAGATCTACCACGAGATCGGAGAGGCTAAACCCTAGAAGCTAGCCTATGGTATGATTGTATGTTGTAGTTGTTGTGTCCTACGGACTAAAACCCTCCGGTTTATATAGACACCAGAGAGGGTTAGGGTTACACAAGGTCGGTTACAAAGAAGGAGATATCCATATCCGTATTGCCTAGCTTGCCTTCCACGTCAAGTAGAGTCCCATCCGAACACGAGACGAAGTCTTCAATCTTGTATCTTCATAGTCCAACAGTCCGGTCAAAGGATATAATCCGGCTGTCCAGGACTCCCTCAGCTACCTTGTTCGGCGCCTTCCTCACCGCACGAGCCTCCACTTTCCGGTGCCTCCGCACACGGTTGATCTCCATCTCCACCTCCGCTTTCGTCAACGGCCGCCATAGATCTAGATCCATGGCATTTGCTCCCCACTCTCCCCTCACTTGCTGCCGCACCCCGCCCCCGAGCAGGGGAAGGGGAACACAGCAGCGGGGTAGTTGAAGCGCGCGTCGGTAGCGACAGTCGATGTCGTCTGACGGGAGGGTTGCAGTGGTGGTGGTGGTTGAGCACGGCAGCGGAGGATGGTTGAGCTCGAGTGAAATATTCAATGATGTTTGTAGAAAAGATCATAATTTATAAAATTATTTTATTATTTTTCACGTTTAACTGTTATTTCCGAGTGCATATGCACCGTGGAAGGAGAAGACACTTTCCCACCGACGAGACAAATCTCTGAGTCTCCGCTTGCCTCCCCGCGGCCGTCAATGATTACATTTTTGCCGGACTGGCACGCGCACCCTTGTCAAGCTACTCACCGCCGGACTGGTACTACTGTTCTGTAAATTCAAAGAGGCAGAGTAGTAGTATAATAACTACACCGACAGTGAAGAAATCTCTCTGTCTCCAATTGCCTTCCAGCAGAATAAAGGAAAATTACCTTCCCACCGCCGCCAAGGAAGGACGCTTTGCCTCAGTGGCTCATTGCTCAGTTCCCTATGACCAACACGCCCACCGTTACCAAATCGCCGCCGGCGCTCATCCCGCCGGCGGGGCCTACCCCCTGCGGCACCCTCCCGCTCTCCTCCATTGACAAGACCGTCGCCGGCTCCGGCTTTGTGAACCTTATGCAGGTCTTTCCCCTGCCCTCGATCTCCGCCGCCCGCAAGGACCAGGGCGCCGTCGCGGCCGTGGCCGCAATGCGCGACGGGTTCGCGAGGGCGCTTGTGCCGTACTATCCGGTTGCCGGCCGCATCGTCTCGAGCGGCCTCGCGGTGGACTGCACCGGGGAGGGCATCTGGTTTGTGGAAGCAGCCGCGAGCTGCACGCTCGCCGACGTGGACGGCCTCGACTGCTGCCCGCTGCTCATCCCAGGAGAGCTCCTCCTCCCTTGCCCTCCCCCCGGCGAGAAGCTCAACGACCTCATCCTCATGGCCCAGGCCACGAGGTTCACCTGCGGCGGGTTCGCCGTCGGGATCCGCTTCAGCCACGCGGTGTTCGACGGGCATGGGGCTGCGCAGTTCCTTACGGCGGTGGGGGAGCTAGCGCGGGGGCTCAAGGTGCCGTCAGTGGCTCCGGTGTGGGACCGCGACGCGATCCCAGACCCTCCAAGCCCGCTGCCGGGGCAGCTCACGGAGTTCAGGCTCGTGACCCAGGTGGCCGACATCTCGGCGGAGAGCATCGCGCGCGTGAAGGACGAGTTCAAGCAGGCTGCCGCGACATC
Organism: Triticum urartu; assembly: GCF_003073215.2. Taxonomy (NCBI): domain Eukaryota; kingdom Viridiplantae; phylum Streptophyta; class Magnoliopsida; order Poales; family Poaceae; genus Triticum; species Triticum urartu. The sequence goes on from NC_053028.1 coordinate 452,578,241, forward strand.
GATGGGGGAGGTGTGCTCCACCTTTGACGCGGTGACGGCCGTGGTGTTCAAGTGCCGCGCGCTGGCGCTGGCGTCGGCGCTCCCCGACGACGCCGAGGTCCGGATGGCCTTTGCCGCCAGCACGCGGCACCTTCTCCGCGGCGTGCTGCCGACGGTGGAGGGCTACTACGGCAACTGCGTATTCCTGGCGTGCGCCACGAGGACCGGCAGGGCCGTCCGGGAGGCCACGCTGGCGGAGGTGGTCGGCGCGGTACGGGAGGCGAAGGAGGCGGTTCCCGCTCGGTTCGCGGGCTGGATGCGCGGCGTCGAGCAGTACGACGTGCCGCCGCTGGACTACAGCACAGTGACGTTGTCGGACTGGAGTCGTCTCGGCTTCGACGAGGTGGACTACGGCTTCGGTGCGCCCGGGTACGTGTTCCCGCTCAACGACCACGTCAATTTCGTCGCGGCGCTCAACTACGTCAGGCCGCCGGCGCCCAGGCGTGGGGGCATCCGGGTGGTGCTCCGCTGCGTCGAGGAGCCTCATGCCGCCGCGTTCGCCGTCGAGCTCGCCAAGTTCGCCTAGATGCAACGCATTGATGGTTCCCATTTCCTGGACATGTCCGTCCACTAATGTGAGACTACGCAGTTTAGGGAACACATTTTCACATTTTTTCTCTCGGGAGCCAACACGTTGTATCTCCATTGTATGGTCGTATAATAAGAGTAATACTTTATCTTTTTTCCTCTCGGGATAAGAATAATACTCCATAAAAATTGAACATGTGTTCAGGCAATCTAACCCCAACCCACAAACCTCCCGCATGCGTCCGAACCATGTTGTCTAAACAGCGGAAGCCAGCCATTCAACACCGATCTGTATTAGTCCGTACAGCGATCTGGACGTGATTTCTTCCGCAAACTAGAGACAAACTATGTGTTTTCGGTCCAGATCGCTCCACAGACTAATACATATCTGTTTTGTGGGAGTTCGGACCGATCACACGCCCGTTTTTGACCGCCCTGGCCCACTAACCCTCCCCTCCCGTGTGTTTTCAGTCAGTACCGCTACAGAGCGTCGGCGCTCACATTTATGCCCGGCCAGAGCGGACGCGGCCGCTCACTGGCGTCGGCATTCAAGCGGCGCGTCGGCCGAGAGAGCGCCACCCGCGCTGCTTCCCGGTGTAGGCGAATGCCGCACGTTCAAACGACACGACGCCCGCCTGTTCACCCATTTCCCGCTCACATTGATGGCACGTGGTTGCCGAGGCGTCTCCTCCGGCGCCACCCATCCGTCCCTCTGCCACCCACCATCCCTATAAAAATCGGTGCCCCGACCATAGCCACAGTCATCCACCTCCACCCCCTCTCTGCACCACTCTCACCATGGGTCCCACCCCCGACAAAACTCTCGGGAACGACATCGAACCAGAAGGAGATGGCTGCCATTGCTGCTGTAGGATCGAAAGTAGGTCTAGGGGGGAGGGGGGTGATTAGACTACTTGACCAAAAAACAAACTTTTTCCCAACTTTAGTTGTGGGAGGATTTTAGCAATTAGCACAAGTCAAGCAATCAACATACACATGCAATTCTAAGAGTGTAGGAGCGGAAAGTAAAACATTGCATGTGAAGGTAAAAGGGAAGGGTTTGGAGAGTGCAAACGCAATGATGACATGGAGATTTTTGGCGTGGTTCCGATATGTGGTGCTCGTACGTCCACGTTGATGGAGACTTCAACCCACGAAGGGTAACGGTTGCGCGAGTCCACGGTGGGCTCCACCCACGAAGGATTCACGAAGAAACAACCTTGTCTATCCCACCATGACCATCGCCCATGATGGGCTTGCCTCACTCGAGTAGATCTTTATGAAGTAGGCGATCTCCTTGTCCTTACAAACTTCTTGGTTTAACTCCATAATCTTGACAGAGGCTCCCAAGCGACACCTAACCAATCTAGGAGACACCACTCTCCAAAAGGTAATAAATGTTGTGTTGATTATGAACTCCTTGCTCTTGTGCTTCAAATGATAGTCTCCCCAACACTCAACTCTCTCACACAGATTTGGATATGATGGAAAGATGATTTGAGTGGAAAGCAACTTGGGGAAGGCTGAAATCAAGATTCGTGTGGTTGGATTGGAATTTCTTGATCTCAACACATGAGTATGTGGTTCTCTTTGAGAAAATGTAGGATGGAAGTGTAGGCACGTTCTGATGGCTCTCACTCATATGGAGAAGGGGGTGGAGGGATATATATATATATATATATAGCCTCCACATAAAGTCCCAACCGTTACACACATTTGACCCAACTCGGTCAGACCGAATAGAAGAACTCGGTGAGATCGATTTAGTTTAAAATGTGAACGTTAGGAATCTCGGTGGGACCGACAAGAACAACTCGGTGGGACCAATGTGCTAGGGCTAGGGAAAAACCTCATCTCGGTGAAGCCGATTGCTTGAACTCGGTGAGACCGATTTCAGCAAAGAGCAAACGGAGAGTTGGTCAAGCAAACTCGGTGGGACTGGTTGCACATTTCGGTGAGACCGGAATAATTACAACAGGCAACAGAGAGTTTGCAAGTCCATCTCAGTGAGACAGAGATCTGTATCGGTGTGACCGAGGTGTTAGGGTTTCTGGCAGTGGATAGGTTAAGTGAACTCGGTGGCATCGGATAGATCATTTCGGTGGGGTCGAGTTTGACTTTGAGTTTTGGACAGATTTGGAAATGAGAAAGTGGTTGAGGGTCTTGGAGCAATATCACTAAGCACTTTGAGAAAGTAGACCATTAAGCAATACCTCATCCCCTTTTAATAGTATTGGCTTTCATATGGACTCAATGTGATCTTGGCTCACTAAGATAGAAATGAAGAGTCTTGAGCTTTTGTCAATATGTGTCCTTAGCATTTTGAGGGGTCCACATCTCTAGTCCATGCCATGCCATTCATTGAACTTTCTAAAATATTAAACTTGAATGGATATTAGTTCAATTTGCTATATGTTGTTATGAATTACCAAAATCACCCGGGGATTAGTTGCACTTTCAATCTCCCCTGTTTTGGTAATTGACGATAATATATAGATCAAAGCTTCGACAAATGATAATGTGAATGAAATACATCATTGCTTTGAGAAGTATGTGATAAGTAAGAGCTCCCCTTAAATTTGTGCATTATTTGAAAATTTGCTTTTGAATGGAAACGCACAATCGATTAGGATCATGGGTCACTCTTCCATGTCACATACATCTTGGTGGAGCGCTCAAAATGTTAAGAGTTAAATAACATGCACTCATCACCAAAGATACAAGTGATTGATCATACACAAACATTCATGGATATAATCAAGCAAGCACACATTAAGCATAATATGATCAAACACATGATCACATCACAAGCACAACACAAGTTCTAGCAAAGGAATCAAACAGCCAAACGACCAAGGTAGCAAGAGTAGCAAATGAAACCAACAAAAGCAAGAAGCATTCTCTCTCTCTCTCTTAGCCTATGATCTATACACTTTCTCCCCCTTTGGCAACAAGTTACCAAAAAGTTTGAAAACATATAGTCTTATATGGCACTCTAGGCACGATCTCCGGGAGCTCCTGAAGGGGTCTTCTGGTTTTTTTGCTCCGGTGTATGGTGTGGAGAGGAGGGCATCTACAAATGAAGGAAATAAGCCCTAGAGGCAATAATAAATTTGTTATTTTATATTTCCTTATATCATGATAAATGTTTATTATTCATGCTAGAATTGTATTAACCGGAAACTTGATACATGTGTGGATACATAGACAAAACATCATGTCCCTAGTAAGCCTCTACTAGACTAGCACGTTAATCAAAGATGGTTAAGTTTCCTAACCATAGACATGTGTTGTCATTTGATGAAAGGGATCACATCATTAGGAGAATGATGTGATGGACAAGACCCATCCGTTAGCTTAGCATTATGATCGTTCAGTTTTATTGCTATTGCTTTCTTCATGTCATATACATATTCCTTTGACTATGAGATTATGCAACTCCTGAATACCTTGTGTGCTATCAAACGTCACAACGTAACTGGGTGATTATAAAGATGCTCTACAGGTATCTCCGAAGGTGTTTGTTGGGTTGGCATATATCGAGATTAGGATTTGTCACTCCGAGTATTGGAGAGGTATCTCTAGGCCCTCTTGGTAATACACATCATAAGAAGCCTTGCAAGCAAAGTGACTAATTTGTTAGTTGCAGGATGATGTATTACGGAACGAGCAAAGAGACTTGCCGGTAACGAGATTGAACTAGGTATGAAGATACCGACGATCGAATCTCGGGCAAGTAACATACCGATGACAAAGGGAATAACGTATGTTGTTATTACGGTTCGAACGATAAAGATCTTCGTAGAATATGTAGGAACCAATATGAGCATCCAGGTTCCGCTGTTGGTTATTGACCGGAGAGGTGTCTCGATCATGTCTACATAGTTCTCGAACCCATAGGGTCCGCACGCTTGACGTTCGATAACGATTTAGTATTATATGAGTTATGTGATTTGGTGACCGAATGTTTTTCGGTGTCCCGGATGAGATCACGGACATGATGAGGAGTCTCGAAATGGTCGAGAGGTAAATATTGATATATAGGACAATAGTATTCGGACACCGGAAGTGTTCCGGAGTGTATCAGATATTTATCGGAGCACCGGAGGGTTACCGGACACCCCGGGAGGTTAATGGGCCACATGGGACAAAGGGGAAGGGGCGCACCAGCCCACAAGGGGCTGGCGCACCCCTCCTAGGCCGTCGGCCAAGTGGGAGAAGGAAAGGGGGAGTCGGCCTCCCCCTTCCTTTCCTCTCCCCTCTCTTCCTTTTCCCTTCCGGCAAATATGGTAGGGGGCGAATTGGAATAGGCCCCAAGTAGAATTCCTCCTACTTGGGGCACCCCAAGGCTGTTCCGCTCCCCCTCCCACCTATATATGCGTGGGGAGGGGCACCTAGAACACACACCAACAATTGTTAGCCGTGTGCAGCGCCCCCCTCCATAGTTTACGCCTCCGGTCATATCTTCGTAGTGCTTAGGCGAAGCCCTGCACGGATCACTACACCGTCACCGTCACCACGCCGTCGTGCTGACGGAACTCATCTTCTTCCTCGAAACCTTTGCTGGATCAAGAGGACGAGGGACGTCATCGAGCTAAACGTGTGCAGAACTCGGAGGTGCCGTACATTCGGTGCTTGATCGGTCGGATCTAGAAGAAGTTCGACTACATCAACCGCGTTGTCAAACGCTTCCGCTTTCGGTCTACGAGGGTACGTGGACACACTCTCCCCATCTCGTTGCATTGCATCTCCTAGATAGATCTTGTGTGAGCGTAGGAATTTTTTTGAAATTGCATACTACGTGTCCCAACAGGAAATGCCTCTGAAGAAGTCTGTGGAGCTGGAGGAGTTGACACTAGAGGAACAACTATGGCAGTGGCTGCAGGTGCTGAAGTTGTTGGGGATATTACTACTAGAGATAAACCGGCCTTATGTAGCCGGGTTGACTCCTTGAAGATTAGAAGCCCATGAAGACGTAAAGATGCTAGCGCTTTACGGAGGGCCCAAAGGCGAGTTATAGTATGTAAATTTAAATCGGCCTAGTCATGTAACTTGTATAGTAAGATAGAAAGAGAGAGGCCGAACCGGATACGTTTATAAATCGGCTTCGAGACTCTGTAGCCCGGCGGGCGTCAACCTATGTATATAAAGGGACGACCCGGTCGTGGTTTAGGGACAGACAACAACAACTCGAAAGCCAAACAAAGCGGATTCGCTCCCTAGCCTTCGAAACCCTAGCAATATCAATCACAACTAGACGTAGGCTTTTACCTTCATCGAAGGGGCCGAACTAGTATAAACTCCCGTGTCCCCTTGTCCGGTTTAACCCCTTTAAGCTAACCCGTTGCGATGGCTCCACAACTAAGTACTTTCACGAGGACATCTGCTGTGACAAACCCACGACGGTTGGCGCCCACCGTGGGGGTATCGCACGATGGTTTCGAGTTCTTGAAGGGCAGCTTCGATGGACTTAAGGGATACGCTTTGGGCCGGATGACGAAGAGTCGCCGCGGCAAGCTCTACATCGACAACGCAGGATGGGGTCCCAAGGCCGATTCAATCGAATACGAGTACCGAGTCCCCTTTGGTGGGATTCACGTCTTCATCGGCAAGATCGGCGAACCGGCCCCCGAGCCAGACATCCGCACCGACATCATCGAAACGGCTCGGCATGCAAGTCCTTCGCCGGTTCAGCCCGAGGCAAGGCATGTTTTCGTAGGTGTCGTCCATGGATCAGGGCACGAGGACGGACCGGTGTCCGAAGGAGAAACCGTAGTCTGCTCCGATGATGAGTCTTCTAGAGAAACCGAATCGCTTTACCAGTTGCAGGATGGCCGGATTGAGGGAGGATCCGAGGGCAACAGTATTCCGGATTCCCCGGGTCTGCCAAACCGGGCCGCCATCTTCATGGCCGGCACACAATCGACGCCTCATTCATCTACCGCCGCAGCAATGCTCTCCGGTTCAACAACGGCCACACCAGCAGGGGCAGGAAGCTCGGCGCCACCTTCGGCCCATGTCTTATCTGATTTGTTCGACGCTCTGGCAACATTGATGACCGTGGAGGTAGACGCAGCAGCCAGGGATCAGCACGATGCGGAGATCGCAAAGGTGAAGGATCAGATAGCCCAGGCCAAGGCGGACCTGGCAGCAGAGAACGCCAGGATGGCTACGGAGCGGGCCAAGTTGGAAGCACAGGCTTACCGGATTAGACTGGATCAGAATGCTTCAGAGGAAGTCATGAGAAGAAGGTACCGATCACGTCTCCCGTCGGTTTATGGGCCGCAGAATCTTTTCAACATGCCAGGCGCAGGAGCTGGTAACCAACCCACACTAAACTAGGCGGGGGCGCCGGGAGCAGGAGCGCCGGTTCAGCCGCGCACGATGGACCTGCCTCGCCGGAACAACATTGTACCATCAACGCCGCCCGGGTATTATTCCAACCCGTTGGACAACATTATGGCCGCTGCATCATGCCTGGCGGCCCTCCCAACCGACGGCGAGTCACTAGTGGCAGTGGAAGCACGTCGGGCCAGGGATCTCCTTCAGACAGCGCTAAACCAACAGCAAGCATATTCACACAGCCGTGAGAGGATTCACTCCACTCCCCGCCCAAGCCGGAGTTATAGCAGACACGTGGAAGACGAACCGGCCGTGTCTAGTAGTGCACGCCGCCGAAATTCGCCACGAGGGAACAACCCGGCTGGGGGAGGTGCTAATGCACAAGATGTTGTGGATCATGGCCGCGCACGTCGAGAGGCCGAGTTGACAGTTTGACACGAGGCACGACAGCATACTCCGGTTCACCCCACTGCCTCCGTGGAGCCAGGGGCGATGTTCAATTCCTTAGGGGTACCGTGTTTATCTCCTGCTTTGCGTAATGTGCGAATACCCAAGGATTTCAAGGGACCTCGTAAGGTACCGAATTATACCACCGATTTGCAGCCAGAGGCGTGGGTGGAGAGCTATGAGATGGCAATGAATATGTTAGATGTGGACGAGGCGGTGTGTGCTAAATATTTCACCATGATGTTGGAAGGAACCGCTCGCGCTTGGTTGAAGAGTTTGCCGACCAACTCTATTGGATCATGGGCTGAATTGAAGCACCGGTTTATCCAGAACTTCAAGGATACGTGTAAGCAGCCGATGTCAATTGTAGATCTGGCCGCTTGTGTCCAAGAGGAAGGGGCGTCCACGACCCATTGGGTCAAACGGGTCTCGGCAATTTTGCATTCGTCAGATCGTATCAACGCAGACACCGCAGTGTTAACGTTAGAGGGTAATTGCGGTTTCAAACCGTTGAAACAGAAGTTGGGAAGGCTCAAACGTCACTGCAACGACATGTCAACACTCATGGCTGCTTTGGTCAAATACGCCGATTCAGATAATACCAAGGATCCGGATTCAGAGGAGGACAAACCGGAGAAGGGTAAGAAGACCGGCAACACCAAAGGCCAACAACACAATCCGGCAGGCCATGGAAACACTGGTAAGCGCAAGGCCGATAGTGGTTTGGACTTTGTCGCAAATACCAACGCACAGGAGAATGGCCAGCGCCGTAAAGGCAAGCAGCCCCAGAGGGGTGGAGGTCCAGGCAACAATTTGGAGCGTTTGTTAAATCAGCCCTGTCCAAAGCATGGATCAAAGGAGAAACCGGCATCACATCTCTGGAAAGATTGTTATATCATGCGGGATTTCAAGAATTCCAATATGTTCCAATATGACAACGGCCCGCCCGGCGGTTCAGGAGGAGGTTTCCACGGGACGGGTTACGGAGGTGGTGGTTCCGGTTCAGGGTTTCCAGGCAACCAAACCGGACACGTCAATCAAGGACACCAAGGCAACCAGGGAGGTTACAACCATCAGGGGAATCAGCAGCAGCAGCAGTCGGGTTACCAGAGCAATCCCAAACAACTGAACAACGGGCAATATCATGTCTTCACTACTAGTTTGTGCAAACGTGATCAGAAGCTTCACAAAAGGGTAGTCATCTCTGTTGAGCCGGCAGTACCTTAGTATTTACGCTGGTCGGAGTAACCTATTTTGTGGAGCAGAGAGGATCACCCGCCCCGGGTTGATAACCCAGGTCATTTGGCCTTGGTGGTAGCCCCTCAAGTTGGGGGATACAAGTTCACTAAAGTGCTCATGGATGGGGGAAGTAGTATCAATATTTTGTATTATGATACATTCCGCCATATGGGGTTGACAGATAAGGATCTTAAACCGTCGAATACGGTATTTCATGGTGTGGTGCCTGGTAAGTCTGCATATCCTGTTGGTAAGATAACTTTGGAGGTAGCTTTTGGAGATGACTACGATTCAAGGTCAGAAACAGTGACATTTGAGGTGGTGAAGATCAAAGGTCCGTACCACGCTCTGTTTGGGCGACCGGTTTATGCTAAGTTTATGCCAAGGCCATGTTATGTTTACCTGTAGCTTAAAATGCCAGGTCATAAGGGGACTATCACAGTACATGGAAGTAGAAAGATTGTTTTGGAGTGTGAAGAAGGCGATGCGGCTTATGCTGAGTCGGTTTGTGCCACGGAGGAGTTAACATTCTATAAGGAGCAAGTTGATCCGGCAGACATGACCTCCTTAAAAAAGCCAACCACGGAACATGATCCAGCATTGAAGTTCAAATCAGCTACAGACACTAGGATGGTTGACTTTGTCCCTGGCGATTCATCCAAACAGTTCAGCATCAGCGCTAACCTGGATCCCAAATAGGAAAGCGCGCTCATCGAGTTCATCCATGAGAATCGGGACATCTTTGTATGGAAACCTTCTGACATGCCAGGTGTACCGAGAGAACTCGCTGAGCACACACTCAACATTGATCCGAAATTCAAACCGGTCCGACAGTTCCTCCGCCGCTTCAACGAGGAAAGGCGCAAGGCTATAGGTGAAGAGGTCGCTCGTTTGTTGGCTGCTGGGTTTATTGTTGAAGTTTTTCATCCAGAGTGGTTAGCCAATCCGGTGCTGGTTCTTAAGAAAAACGACACTTGGCGCATGTGTGTGGACTACACAGATTTAAACAAGGCTTGCCCTACAGACCCCTTTGCTCTCCCTCGCATTGATCAGATAATTGATGCTACGGCGGGTTGTGACCGTTTGTGTTTTTTGGATGCTTACTCTGGTTATCATCAGATCAAAATGGCAGTTAAGGACCAGGAGAAGACAGCCTTTATAACTCCCTTTGGAGCCTTCTGCTATGTTTCCATGCCCTTTGGACTCAAGAGTGCCCAGGCAACTTACCAACGTTGTGTTCAGAATTGCCTTCATAAGAAAATTGGGCGCAATGTCCATGCGTATGTAGATGATATTGTGGTCAAATCCAGAAAGGAGGAGACATTGATAAATGATCTATGGGAAACTTTTGACAATCTCTGGGTCTACAAGATGATGCTCAATCCGGAGAAGTGTGTTTTCGGTGTCCCGGCAGGCAAGCTCTTAGGCTTTCTGGTTTCAAACAGAGGCATTGAGGCTAATCCGGAAAAGATTGCAGCGATTACGCCCTTGGCTAAACCGGCATGTATTAACGATGTGCAACGTCTAGCCGGCCGGATTACAGCCTTGAGCCGGTTTATCAGCCGCCTTGGAGAGAAGGCCATTCCCTTATATCAGATGCTCAAGAAAACGGATAACTTTGTCTGGAGTGAAGCAGCTGATAAGGCTTTTGAAGATCTGAAGAAACAGCTCGTGGAACCGCCCGTACTGGTAGCACCGATCGATAAAGAGCCCTTATTATTATATGTGGCTGCTAATGCCCGGGCTGTCAGCGTAACCATTGTGGTAGAGCGCAAAGAGCCTGGCAAAGAGTATCCGGTTCAACGGCCGGTTTATTATATCAGTGAGGTGCTCATTGAGTCAAAGCAGAGGTATCCGCATTGGCAGAAACTGGTGTATGGGGTGTTTATGGCAAGCCGGAAGCTCAAACACTATTTTCAGGGCCATCCTATCACAGTAGTCAGTTCAGCTCCTCTGGGTGACATCATTCAAAACAGAGAGGCAACTGGCCGGATTGCCAAGTGGGCCATTGAGCTTGGACCCCACGGGCTCAGATATATACCCCGCACGGCGATCAAATCCCAGGCACTCGTAGATTTCATCAACGATTGGACAGAGTTACAGGCACCTGAGGAGAAACCAGATAATACATATTGGACTATTCATTTTGATGGGTCCAGACAGCTAGAGGGTTCGGGGGCTGGAGTCGTATTAACTTCCCCATGAGGTGATAAGTTTTGTTATGTCCTCTGTTTAATGTTCCCTTGTACTAACAATGCAGCTGAATATGAGGCTTTACTCCACGGTCTTCGGATGGCTAAAGAGATGAATTTGAGCCGGGTTAAGTGCTTCGGCGATTCAGATCTAGTGGCTCAGCAAGTTTCTGGCACTTGGGATTCTAAAGACCCACTCATGGCTGCATATTGGCGAGAGGTGGACACAGTGGCTGGTCACTTTAAAGGTTATCAGGTGGACCATATAGACCGGCGGAAGAATGAAGCGGCGGACGCTTTAAGTCGTCTTTGTTCCCAACGTAAACCGGTTCCGCCCAATGTCTTTCTTGATGTGTTGCACAATCCGTCAGTTAAAATACCAACCGAAGAAGATTTGGTTGTTCCTGATCCGGGGGCTCAATTGGTGGCAGCTTTGCATGCCATACCGGATTGGACGATCCCATATCTGGATTACATGAACGTTGGCTCGACAGATAATCCGACGTTCCAAGTCCATGACCATACTCAACGGGGAGTTACATCGATACAGTGTTTCAGGAGCGATTCAACGATGTGTTTCTCCTCAAGAAGGTTGTGAGATTTTGCGAGAAATTCATGAAGGGGATTGCGGTCATCACGCCGGTTCAAAGTCTTTGGTTGCTAAAGCTTTTCGCCACGGTTTTTACTGGTTGATGGCGCATGCTGATGCGGAGGATTTAGTCAAAAGATGTGATGGATGTCAAAAGTTTGCCCGCCGTACGCACGTTCCGGCTCAAGAGTTGCGGATGATTCCAATTACGTGGCCGTTTGCCACTTGGGGGCTGGATATGGTTGGACCCTTCAAGCGCTCCAAGGACAAGAAGACCCATCTGTTAGTAGCAGTTGATAAATTCACTAAATGGGTAGAGGCAGAGCCAGTCAGCAAGTGTGATGCAGCCACAACGGTTCAATTCATTAAAAAGGTGATATTCCGGTTTGGCTTTCCACATAGCATTATAACAGATAATGGCACTAACTTGTCAAAAGGAGAGATGGAAGAATTCTGTCAACGTGAGCATATCCGGCTTGATCTAGCATCAGTGGCTCACCCCCAATCTAATGGTCAAGCGGAAAGGGCAAATCAAGAAATTCTGCGGGGTATCAAACCAAGGCTTATGGTTCCCTTAAAGCGGACGCTGGGTTGTTGGGTCAAGGAGCTACCTTCTGTGTTATGGAGCATCAACACCACACCAAATAGGTCTACGGGTTACACGCCTTTTTTCATGGTTTATGGAGCAGAGGCGGTTCTTCCTAGTGACATCCGTCACGATTCACCCCGTGTGGCAGCTTATGTTGAAGCTGATAATGAGAAGGCACGTCAGGATTCTCTGGACCTGTTGGATGAAGAGCGGGATCTTGCAGCAGCGCGTTCGGCGATTTATCAACAAGATCTTCGACGTTATCACAGCCGCTGGGTTAAAACTAGAACCTTTCAAGAAGGTGATTTGGTGCTCCGGCTCATCCAGGATCAGACTGATATGCATAAGTTATCCCCCCTTGGGAAGGACCCTTTGTGGTTAGCAAAAATCTGCACAACGGATCCTACTACCTCATTGATGTTCGAGAGCATGAAGACTCACGTCAATCGGAGGAGGAGACAAAGCGGCCATGGAACATAGCTCTCCTTCGGCCTTACTATACTTAAAGCCATAGGATTTTTCACCTGTACATATTTATGACAGTGTATATACCATATAATAAACCGGAGCCTCCGTTATAAGCGGGGTATCTGTTCTTTCTTCTATCATATGTGTGCTTTTACAAGTTAACGGTCAAAGCGGAGTCTTTGTTAAACCGGATTTAGCAACTGCATAAAGATAAAGAAAATCACTAGGGGGCTTGGTCATGTTTGAACCACAGCTACACCTCTTGATAGGCTTTTCAGCCACACAAGGACAAATTTGTGGAGCCAAAGAGAGTATTGTGCACTGTACAAACTCAAACATAGGCACACGCTGAGCATCGCTCACAAAGTTACTTGTGTGCTCTTTTTTGCAAAGCAACAAAGAGTTTGAAAGGACCCTCGTAATTGGCTATCAAGCCATGGCTTGGAAGCCTGGTGTATTCACCTAAAACCCCGGGTTAACCTGCCTTCATCAAGTAAGCCACTCCTATCCAGGTAATCCTGGCATGACCCATCTAACGTTTGACAAGTCAATCTTTTACAGACCCTGAACTTGTCATAGTTAAAACGGTGATTGGTTAATTGGAGGCCCATCTTAAAAGGCTTTATTAAATGGTTTAACTCAGAGGCCTGGCAGCCCATGAAAAGCCTTGATTTGGAGCCTGGCAGCTCGTAAAAAGCCTCGCATATTTTCCTATTTGCATTTTGTTTGTTGACAATCATAAGTATTTTTTGATAAACCGGCATCCTTGATCCGGCTTGCTTTTCAACCACCAGCTGTTGGCTCATGATCAGTTATAAACCGGTGGTCACTGACCCGGTATGGTTTGACTAAATCACCAGTGTTATGAAGAAAATCCGGTAGGTATACCGGTCCGGTTTAATAGATAGACCAGCATTATGAAGATGAGATTATCAAAACGTATCGGGTTGGTGTTAAACACCTTTGCTGTATACACGTTTGCTCACTCAATGAGGTATGTTCTGTACATTATTTTTTGTACAAACAGTTGATTATTCAGCTCAAGTACTATATGCTTCTTGGATATTATGACATGTTTAGCGGTAAACCGCTAGACACTTTTAAGTTTTTTGTACCCAAGAAGGCAAGTCATCATAGACTATGCATAAAATATATCCTGAAGGGCGGCACAGATTGTCACAAAGGGATATGAAGCATGCTCGATGGCATGGCAGATAAACAAACTTTCAGCTATCCTATTACATGAAGCTTTAAAGCGGCTCAACAATGCCATTGTTTTTCATAGTAGCCATATAAACCGGCGACCGGATCAGGACTCTTCATCATGACGGTTTGACGGTTGTGGATCAGTTGGTGTACACACTTCTTCATCCCTCCCCAGCCGCTGGAAATCAGCCGTTGACCAATCGATTCCGGTTAAAGCTCGGAATACTGCTTCTTCATGGATTAGATCAGAAGGGTTAATATCAGGGCATAAGTGTGCTTACGAATCGGAGGCACAAGTTCTTCGACTTCATGGATCTCGGCCGGCTGTCTTTTCCCTTATGCATCATAAAACGGTTGAAAATGGGACAAATCGGTGTCTTCAGCTAATTTGCTGGCCGCTGGCCGCATCTGTTTGGTCAACTGCCGAAGATCATCATTGAGAAAGTTTGAACCGTCTTCTTTAACGCCTGGATACCCTTTAATGATATCATCCGCTTCAAGATTTGGAATCCAGGCCTTGGCTCGAATAAGGGCAGTTAATGCTCCGGCTCTTGCAGCGGCTCTTTTCAACTCGGCAATACGAGCCGGTAACATGCCCAGCTTCTCAAGGGTTTCCTTAATCAACGTTGGTGCCAGTTTGTTATAAGCTGTTGTACTAATGGCTCACTGAGATCCAGAGTATAGCTGCTCAACCAATGTGTATGCCGCTTTGAGCTTCATCCGCATATCTGCACCAAGATGAGTGATCCGAGTTCCTGCCAAAGATTTTTTCCACATCATGGTCAGTTTTAAGATTCATTGACTGATGCAACATACATAAGAAGATACTTACCAAAGATAGCAGAGGTCATAGCGTTGATTTGGCGCTTCAAACTGGCTAGTTCTTTAGCCACCGGTTTCAGGGCTTCCTCGGCATCTATGGCTCTTTTGGTCAAACCGGCTTTTCGGTCTCCCATGCAACACGATCTTGATTGAAGGATTCTTTCAATTTCTCCATTCCGGCCAGGGCCTGGGTCAGCTCCTCTTTGGCTTTTGCAGCTTCGGCTTGTTGCGACTTCACATTTTCTTGCAAGTCAGAGTTTTTGGCATCTTTGCTTCTCAGTTCAGCCTGCAACATTGAAGTCTCCAGAACAATGCAGGCATTATCCTTGACACTTGGGGGCTAATGTACGTTTGTTCTAAACTGGCGGTGTGGATTAAAAACCGGATCAACTTGCCAAGTTAAACCGGCCTTTGGGGGCTATGCTACAGAATGTTATCTCATTTTTCAAACATGAGTTTTATCTATGATTGAAGACACGCCTTGGCAAGGATTAATCATGGGATGCTTAAAGTGTTACAAAGACCCGGTTTATGATTGACAATCATAAAACGGCTCTTGGGGGCTACTTGGAATAGTATTTCAGCTATAAATCAATGTGCAAGGGAGAAGAATTTACCTCATATCGTTCTTTCATCAAATTCACCAAACCGACTTCATAATCCCGGTTTGAGTGCAGACGGTTCAAGAAGCCGGAATGAAGCTCATCAGCGTTAAGATGAGCATAGTTTGATAAGTCGCTGCTCCATTTACCTTTATCCCTGGCAATTTGCTCTTCTTTGGCACTATGCTGAGCCAAAATGACGGGATGACAAGGAGAACTGTGGCTTGCTCCAGTAATAATAACGTCATCGCCTTGACCTTCAGGATTTTGGGTGGATGATGATGGAATTTCAGTGTCTTTCATTGGATTAGCCCGGTTTAGTTCTGCCGGTTCAGCATCAGGGGCGGCAGGCTCAACATCTGTGGGTTCGTCAGTATGTTGGCCGTCAAGGGCCGGATCATCAAACGTTGTTTCTGGATGGAGGCCTTTCGGTTCACCTATTTGCTCCGGTTGAACTCTTGGTTCTTCTTCTTCAGCAACAGGGTCTTCTGGCGGATTGGTGACCCGAGCTTTCTTGCTGGGTCTGGCTTTGGCCCTGCAAACAAAATAAAAAGGGTTAACATCCTGTTCAAAAGATGTAGGGAGCGTTGAAAGGAAAGGTTTTTCGTAACTCACCCAGCCACAGTTTTCAAAGGGGGGAGTTGAGTTGCTGTCGATTCACCAGAAGAGGAAGGAGGTGTCACCTGATAATTTGAATCGGACGAATTAAGAGGCTGTCTGAAATAACCTGCCTTGGGGTAAGAATGGTCAGAAGTAGGAGAGACCTCAGACCGACGCTTCCGAACCGGAGTATCGGGTAAACCGGTAGAGGTGACCTGTTGGCCACTGTGCCGAGTTGTCCGACGAGCCTCATGTTGTTGAGTCTTCAAAATAAATGTTGGATCCAAGTGAGCAAGAGGATGAGAAAAGCTTACTTTTCGGATTGTTTGGCGAGGTTTTTGTGTTGGCATAGAGTCTGAACCGGAGGAAAGGGTAATTACCTCTACGTCCTCAGCCTGACTAGCTTCGGCCTCCTCCTGAGGAAGATCATTGTTAACAAGATGCATAAAACGAGAGCCAAGTGAGTCAAGTTCTACCTCAGCTTTTGGGTCATCAGTATCATCATCAAGCTCCATATTAATCCGGTCAGCCATTTTCCGCTTTGACGTCCGTTTTACGGCTTTGGTCTTCGGGCGGGTTGGCTTGGCCACTTTGTCTCCAGTTGGCTTTGCCGCTTTCTCTATGGATTTCCGTTTCCAGAAGGGGTCATCACCCTATACATATAAAGAAGAAGGGTTACAGCTTGTATAAGTCAAAGATATTAGAGATGAAGAAGAAGTGTAATGCTTACAGCAGGCGGTTTGTTCTTGGTGTAGAAGGGATTCAGTCCGGTTTGACTACAGACCAGTTCCGATTCATTCAGAATCTTCTTTACACCTTCAGTAACTTCTTCCTCAGACAATTGGATGTTGCAGTGGCGTTGAGGCTCGTCAACCTCACCGGTATATTCGCATATTAAACCGGGACGCCGGCTTAGCGGCAAGATACTCCAGGATATCCAACAGCGTACAAAATCCACACCTGTTAAACCGTTTGCCATAAAGGCCCGGAGTTTGGCGATTTGAGGAGCATATTTTGCCCTTTCTAAGGAGCTCAGGCGTTGTGGCATTGGGTGAGTATTGGATAATCTATGATCCCAGAAGCCGGGGAGGGGATTCTCATCTTCAGGCGAAGTGTCTCTGCAATAGAACCATGTTTGGTTCCATTCCTTTGGGTGGCTATGGTGTTTGGCATGAGGAAATTCCACTTCTTTCCGCTTTTGAATCGAAACACCACCAAGCTCTGTATTTGGGCCATTCACAAACTCTGTGCGCCGGTTTAAGTGAAAGAAATCCCGGAACAATTCTGCAGTTGGTTCTTCCTATAAATAGGCTTCACAGAAGACTTGGAAATCGCATAAGTTGGAGACTGAATTGGGACCAATATCTTGTGGATGCAGTTGGAAGCTGGCAAGCACATCTCGATAAAATTTGGACCCTGGCGGTTTGAAACCACGGCTTATATGGTCAACAAAGATTACCACTTCGCCTTGTCTTGGGGTTGGAGGATTCTCAGTTCCTGGGGCTCGCCATTTGATCTCCGTTTTCTTAGGCAGAGAGCCGATGCTAACCATCTCATCCAGTTGAGCCTCAGTAACCCGGGAACGAGCCCAGTTGCAGGCAGTGAACTGTTTGGCCATTGGAAAGCGAACAAACTGAAAATGAAAGGCCAGTTTATAAATTATGCATGATCATACACAAGAGACAAGGGAGTAATAAATGTACTAATATAATAAATGGTACAACCCGGAGACTAGTATGATGAGAAAGAAGGTAATGCTAGCGCAGGATTGATCAGACACTGTTAAACTGGAGCGTAATTATGAAGGTAACATGCTCTTCCGGTTTATCAGAGGGCTAATTGCATAGACTATTTATCCAATATCAAATCGCTTATATTGGTGCGAGGAGAAACATATTTCACAGTGATGTATAAAACTTTCGGATCTAGAGATAAGACAGAAAAGCAAAAATAATTGGATCTTGAAGGGGTGCAGAACTGAAGCAATTTTTGACAGACAGATCAGTTCTTGGCGCATAAAGATTTGTGATGATCATGGTAGGTAAGCTACGGTAAGAGATGTATCAAGCATGAAGTGTCCATATATTAAAGGAAGAACATGGAAGAATAGCACTGATGAACTTCGGAAGAACTGCGAGGAATATCGAAACCCTAGAACAGATCTATGGTGAAAAAAGCAGAGAACTTACCGGAGCTAGTGAGGAAGCAGAAGGGCGCCGCAGTTCTCTGGTGCGTTCAGGGCGATGCAGTGGCCGAGGTCGGAGCAGAAATGATGGTCGACGGTGGCGGTGGAGTTCCAGAGGCTGAGCGGCGCGAGGAAGACGATGCGAAGAGGCACGGGGGGAAACGGTGAAAATGACCCCTCGATCTTATTTATAAGGCGAAGTGAAAAATGGCAAGTGCGGGAGTTGAGGAGTCCTAAAAATGGATAAGTTAATAAAGGTGTCGCCTCGACAACTGGATATATATTAAATGAAGGAAATCTCCGATATCAACGGACGGATGGCGTCAGGACGGTTTATCGTAATTTTGAAGTATGACGTCACGGCGGTTTACAAGATCAAAAATGAAGACAAGAGAGAAGATTTTTTCTAAAGTGTGGAAGATTGACATGAACAAGTTCAAACCAATCTGGGGCCAAATGTTGGGGATATTACTACTGGAGGTAAACCGGCCTTATGTAGCCGGGTTGACTCCTTGAAGATTAGAAGCCCATGAAGGCGTAAAGATGCTAGCGCTTTACGGAGGGCCCAAAGGCGAGTTATAGTATGTAAATGTAAATCGGCCTAGTCATGTAACTTGTATAGTAAGATAGAAAGAGAGAGGCCAAACCGAATACGTTTATAAACCGGCTTCGGGACTCTGTAGCCCGGCGGGCGTCAACCTATGTATATAAAGGGACGACCCGGCCGCGGTTTAGGGACAGACAACAACAACTCGAAAGGCAGACAAAGCGGATTCACTCCCTGGCCTTCGAAACCCTAGCAATATCAATCACAACTAGACGTAGGCTTTTACCTTCATCGAAGGGGCCGAACTAGTATAAACTCCCGTGTCCCCTTGTCCGGTTTAACCCCTTTAAGCTAACCCATTGCGATGGCTCCACAACTAAGTCCTTTCATGAGGACATCTGCCGTGACAAACCCACGACAGAAGTGGTAGTCTTGGAGTCTCTGGCAACTAGCACAGCTGATGATCTTTGTGCCCTTGGGACTCTCTGGAATGTGTCTGTAGTGCGTCTATCATCCCTATCCTCAACATCCTCTTGAAGCTTCTCAACAATAGTCTGAATCTCAGTGACCTTCACATATAGGTCATGTATCTTGGTCTCAATGGTCCTCTCAAGAGTTTCCTGATTTTGAGACAAGGTGGCCAAGCTTTGCTCAATTCTCACGGTGTCCTCAAGCAGATAACTAAGTTGATCTTACTTGATCTTGAGATTCACAATTGAACCATATGGGGCACTTGCTGCCTCAGCTGGCCAAGCTTTTCTCAATTCTCATGGTGTCCTCAAGCAGATAACTAAGTTGATCTTACTTGATCTTGAGATTCACAATTGAACCATATGGGGCACTTGCTGCCTCAGCTGCTTTTGCAGCCTTTGCTTTCTCTATCTTCTCCTAGGCTTCTGCACAACTAGGATGGGAAGCATCCATGACAACCTTGTTGTCCTCAAAGTCTGGCCTCAGGGGAAGGTGCTCTCTGTCTAGTAAATATGTCCCAGTTCCCATCTTGGAGTTGATGAAGGTTTGAATGTGAGGGCATATCCACAAGATCTCTTCAGGTCTGTAGTTGTTCTCTTCACAGTTTCTAATATCAAGCTCATCACTTTGCATTTTTGTGGAACATCAAACAAGTGAAGCAAGTTTATGGAGTGACCACGAATCATCCTATGATCTCCTGACTTGGGCAAAAGAGTGTGCCTCGAGATGGTGTTCATGGTGGTCAAACCAACAAGAAAGTAATATATGGATCCAAACTTGTGTGTGTCCAATGTTGCATCTGGGATTGGCTTGTACATATTAGCCATGGAGTTGTGATCCTTCCTAGGCTTACTATACACATCAAGATCATCTTTAGCTTCCTATGGAGCATCGATCAACTTGGCCTATTCTGAGATTGAACACTGATATTTGGTTCCTTCTGTCATCCATACTATCTTTCCATCTGGATAGAAGTGAGTTGTGGAGTAGAACTGCATTATCATCTCATCATTCCACTTTGTCAACTTCTATCCCACAAACTTTTCCACTCCATTCATCCTGAAGCTCTCATGCACATGAGGAAAGTAGTCTTCATTTGAGTCAATGTACTTCTAGTCCACAATGGGTTTTTTGTACAATAGGACAGTCTCATAGAAGTCCTAATGTTCCTTGGATGTGAAAGCGATAGTCCACAACAGTCCTTCTCCTGGTGGCATAAGGATCAGTCTTCCTCCATAGTCTCAGACTTGCATCCTTTCTCAACTTCATGTTCTCTACCACGGGATGATCATCATTGTGGTCTAGAATCTTGGGCTTGAGCTTCCTGAGCACTACTGGCTCTTCTTCTTCTTGAACTTCAGGCACTGGGGCCATGTTCTTTTCAGCAGCTGAGATGTTCCTGGTTGATCTCTTTGGTGCAGATGGCTTGGGGGCTTGAGCTTGAGCTGAAGACTTGGGGGCACACTTGGGCTTAGAAGGAGCAGCCCCAGTCCCCATCAGTTTCCATGTCTTGGCAGGAGAGCATGCTATTCCTCCTCCTCTTCTTCTTCCTCATCCATCATCATGGATGGTTTGCCAATCACTCTGGCAATGGTCTTCCTGACCCTTTCTTTCCTCTTCTTTCCACCAGCAACCTCATCCTCTCTTGGTTCAAGTGTAAACTCCATGGTTTCTTGAGTTGAGGATCTGACCTTGCACATTGGAGTCCTCTTAGTAGGAGCTTTCTTGGACATGCCTGGCTTTATGGCAGCAACATCATACTCCTTCTTGAGTACCTTCTTCTTGGAGGTCACTTCCTCATCCTCAGATTCAGATGTTCGTTTCTTCCTATGCCTAGTAGCTTCCTTAGGCAAATTGCCGGGAGTGCTCCTACTCCTCTCATCATGGCTACTAGAGGGACTAGTGCCATCATTGAGGTTGAGATGCTCTTCACACCTGTTCTGACTGTCACTGCCTTCTGACATAGCTGCAACTGACCTTGTGAATAGTTGGGTGTAGATAGAGTAGATGAGCATCACAAAGTATAGCTTATTTTGCAAAATATTGAGACAAAACTTAACTTTAGTTTTATGCAGAAAACATTTCGGAGCTACCGATTTGACAAACTCAGTGACACTGAAGCACTAACAGAGTCTAAAACATGCAGTTTCGGTCAGACCAAAATGCAGTTTGGTGACTCCGAGATGCTAGGGTTTCACAAAGAAAGTGATTTCGGTCTCGCCAACACTTCGGTCAGACCGAGTTGCACTTGTGCAATGGCCAGGGCCAATCAGTGTGACCGAAACCAACAGATTGGTCGGTCCGAGATGGGCTCGGAGGAAACCTAACCCTAAGTTTGTGCATCAAATCTATTCTAAGGACTTTGTTTGGTGGATAGATTGATCTCATACGTGGGAAGAGCAAAGGCATTATACTTTGTGCAAGAATCAAAGCAATGGAAAGCACAAAGGGTCAAATCAGTACCCTAACTTGGTGACAGATTTGCTACGGCGACAATGGCGGTGAGGATGAAGGGAATATGCCCTAGAGGCAATAATAAGTTGTTATTTATATTTCCTTATATCATGATAAATGTTTATTATTCATGATAGAATTGTATTAACCTGAAACTTAGTACACGTGTGAATACATAGACAAATAGAGTGTCCCTAGTATGCCTCTACTTGACTAGCTCGTTAATCAAAGATGGTTAAGTTTCCTTACCATAGACATGTGTTGTCATTTGATGAACAGGATCACATCATTAGAGAATGATGTGATGGACAAGACCCATACATTAGCTTAGCATAATGATCGTTTAGTTTTATTGTTATTTCTTTCTTCATGACTTATACATATTCCTCTAACTATGAGATTATGCAACTCCCGAATACCGGAGGAACACCTTGTGTGCTATCAAACATCACAACGTAACTTGGTGATTATAAAGATGCTCTACAGGTGTCTCCGAAGGTGTTTGTTGAGTTGCAATCAATGTGACTAATGAGTTAGTTGCGGGATGATGCATTATGGAACAATTAAGGAGACTTGCCGGTAACGAGATTGAACTAGGTATGAGGATACCGACGATTGAATCTCGGGCAAGTAACATACCGATGACAAAGGGAATAATGTATGTTGTTATGGGGTTTGACCGATAAAGATCTTCGTAGAATATGTAGGAACCAATATGAGCATCCAGGTTCCGCTATTAGTTATTGACCAGAGATGTTTCTCGGTCATGTCTACATAGTTCTCGAACCCGTAGGGTCCGCACGCTTAACGTTCGATGACGATTTGTATTATGAGTTATGTGTTTTGGTGACCGAAGTTTGTTCGGAGTCCCAGATGAGATCAAAGACATGACGAGGAGTCTCGAAATGGTCGAGAGGTAAAGATTCATATATTGGAAGGTTATATTCGGACATCAGAATGGTTCCGAGTGATTCGGGTATTTTATCGGAGTACCGAGGGGTTACCGGAACCACCCGGGGGAAATCATGGGCCTCATGGGCCATGGGAGAGAAGAGGGTACAACCCACGAGGAAGAGGCCGCCCCCCAAGGGGAGTCCGAATAGGAAGGGGGGCGGCCCCCTTTCCCTTTCCCTCTTCCTCTCCCATTCTTCCCTCTTTCCCCCTCCGTTGGAAGGAAAAAGTGGGGAGGGGGCGAATCCTACTTGGACTCAGAGTCCAAGTAGGACTCCCCCCTTGGCGTGCCCCTCCTAGGCCGTCGGCCTCCTCCTCCTCCCCCTTTATATACGAGGGCGGGGGGCACTGAGGGAGTCCTGGATTAGGGGGTCTCCGGATAGCCGGACTATCTCCGCTGGCCGGACTTTTGGACTATGAAGATACAAGATTGAAGATTTCGTCTCATGTTCGGATGGGACTCTACTTGGCGTGGAAGGCAAGCTAGGCAATACGTATATGGATATCTCCTCCTTTGTAACCGACCTTGTGTAACCCTAACCCTCTCAGGTGTCTATATAAATCGAAGGGTTTTAGTCCGTAGGACAACAATCACAACATACAATCATACCATAGGCTAGCTTCTAGGGTTTAGCCTCTCTGATCTCGTGGTAGATCTACTCTTGTAATACACATATCTTCAATATTAATCAAGCAGGACGTAGGGTTTTACCTCCATCAAGAGGGCCCGAACCTGGGTAAAACATCGTGTCCCCTGCCTCCTGTTACCATCCGGCCTAGACGCACAGTTTGGGACCCCCTACCCGAGATCCGCCGGTTTTGACACCGACATTGGTGCTTTCATTGAGAGTTCCACTATGCCGTCGCCACCAGGAAGGATGTCTCGTCCCGTCTTTAAAGACGGCACTATCGCTGAGGGAGCTCTGGCTATCGGCCAAACTCTCCGACTAGGTGGTTTTCTTATGACCGCTTGTTCGGCCGTTGCGCCGACGATGACTTCTCGGGTCATTGAAAGCAATCTTCACGTCAACTCGAAACTCGCCGAGCAGTTAGATCCAACAGAGCTCTCTTCCCTGAACGAGCTCTTGGACCGCATCGCCGCCCTGGGAGTCGCTACAGACTACGATCAGATTGGGCCTAAACCCGATCTAAGAGAAATTTACTCTCCCCAGGTCACCCATCATGTTGCAGTGGTGGAAGAACAATGCGGCAATCCTTCATCTATCTTAAGGACTAACTACGTCCGGATTCCCGATCCCTCCAAGCCGGATACCCGCGGAGGGGACGATGTCACTCAAAGCCTGAACCTAGAATCAGGCAGTGGGCTAGATTTACCGGAAAACATCCGAGGATCCAAACTTTCGAGTTCGGAATCTCTTTGGCCACTGAGCCTCAGATGGGGTGAGGATTCGGATTCAATTCCACCCACCCACCCAAACATATGCGATCTATCCCAAATTAGGCAAGAGCCCGAAGAAACAGTACACCATTACTGGGCCAGATTCCTCCTTGTCAAGAACAGGATAAAGGACTACCGCGAGGAAGACGCAATTTCATTCTTCTGCAATAATTGCATGGACAAGGGAATCCTCAATGCCATAAGTCATCGCGAAATTACACGCTTTGCCGACTTGGTGTCCATAGTACGAAAGTACTATGCGATGGGAAGCGCCTGGAAAACCGAAATACAATTTTGGGATAATCTGGCCCTGGATACAAACCCGGTCCAAAATAAAAGGGTGCATTATCACAATACACCTAGGTTAACTACCAAAAAGCAAAAGCCCTCTATGGAGCAAGGAACCGTACTGGAGGGATGGCTCAACGGACCCTGCAAAATTCATAGTACAGCGGATGCGATACCAACGCACAGCCTTAGAGCATGCTGGATACTCCGGCAGGTGGCCAAAAGTGGTGAGGGTCTACTCCTCCCAAAAACCACAGAGCACCACCCCGAGGACAACAATACGGTCTTAACGGTCTTTGAGACCTTCGCGTCAAATAATAGACGGAAGCGAACACTCCGCAGCATGTCCGAAATCTGCCACATAGCAGAAATAAATCCTTGGAGCGACATGGCTATTACCTTCAATGCCAGTGACGAACGTAAATTCCAAACAGCCCGAGTACCAACCGCACTGGTCCTCAGTCCAATCGTGGACGGCTTTCGACTCTCCAAGGTACTCATGGATGACGGCAGCGGATTAAACCTCATCTATGAGGAAACTCTTCAAAATATGGAAATAGACTGGAGCCGCATTATGCAAAGCAGCACAACCTTTAGAGGAATCATCCCCAGTCGGGAAGCACGCTGTGCGGGAAAAATCACACTAGACGTGGTATTCGACACACTGGATAATTACATGTCCGAAGAAATTACATTCCAAGTGGCCCCATTCAGCAGCGGATACCACGCTCTATTAGGGCGGGAGGCGTTTACAATCTTCCAAGCCATACCCCATTACGGGTACATGAAGGTCAAAATGCCCGGGCCCAACGGAATCATCACTCTTGTTAGTGATCCGGACATAGCACTCCGCGCCGAAAATAAGACAGCTGCACTAGCCCTTGAGGCACTATCCGAAGCCCTAGTGGCCAAAGAACTAACTGCGCTGCACTCCACGGTGAAAACGGACGATGTGATACTCGATAAAAGATCCAAGTCCACCTCCTTTAAGCCGGCGGACGAAATAGTCAAATTCCAAGTCCATCCAACGGACCCTACAAAAACAGCTTCCATCGGGGCACAATTAAACCCTGATGTCGACGCCGCACTACAAGAGTTCCTACGCGAGAACTGGGACATTTTTGCCTGGCACCCTTCAGACATGCCAGGAATCCCATGCAGGCTGGCTGAACATAGCCTAAATATCCTAAAAGGATTCAAGCCAGTCAAGCAGGCTCTTCGATGTTTCTCCGAGCCTAAAAGACAAGCCATGGGAGAGGAACTAGCCAAGCTATTGGAGGCCGGATTCATCAGAGACATAAAACATCCGGACTGGCTAGCAAACCTGGTGATGGTACCAAAGAAGGACAAATCCTGGCGCTTGTGCGTCGATTTTAAGGACCTTAACAAGGCCTGCCCAAAGGATCCCTTCCCCCTCCCCCGCATCAATCAAATCATCGATGCTACCGCAGGACACGATTCATTGTGTTTCCTCGACGCATACTCTAGCTACCATCAAATCAAAATGGCAGAGCCAGACCAAGCCGCAACGGCATTCATCACACCATACGGCCCATTCTGCTTCAACACAATGCCCTTCGGGCTAAAAAACGCCGGTGCAACATATCAGCGCATGATTCAGACATGCCTGGCAAACCAGATCGGCAAAACAGTGGAGGCATATGTCGATGACGTGGTCGTTAAAACCAAGCATGTCTAAACTCTAGTAGACGACTTGAGGCTCACATTTGACAACCTCCGAACATATGACATCAAGCTCAATCCGGAAAAATGCGTTTTCGGCGTACCAGCAGGAAAGCTCCTGGGATTCATTGTCTCCAGTAGAGGTATTGAAGCTAATCCGGCCAAAATCTGAGCGTTGTCATAGTTGGCTACCCCAACAGACCTCAAACAAATACAAAAATTGACTGGATGAGTGGCGGCTCTAAGCTGCTTTATCTCCCGCTTGGGAGAAAAGGCATTACCCCTTTATCGCCTCCTCCGGTGCACCGAACACTTTGAGTGGACGGACACTGCCACGACCGGTCTCAACGAAATAAAAGCCATATTGGCAACAAACCCAGTCCTGGCCGCGCCAAACATTGGCGAACCAATGCTATTATACATTGCGGCAACTCATCAAGTAGTAAGCGCAATGCTTGTCGTCGAGCGAGAAGTGGATGGACACAAATTTCCCCTTCAAAAGCCGGTTTACTACGTGTCCACTGTCCTTACTCCATGCAAATCACGGTACCCGCATTATCAAAAGATAGCGTACGCGGTATTTATGGCATCCCGGAAGCTGCGACACTACTTTCAAGAATGTTCGTTAATAGTAGCCTCGGAAGTACCACTTAACGATATTATAAACAACTGCGACGCGACGGGCCGGATTGCCAAATGGGCCATTGAGCTCCTCCCGTTCGGCATAACTTACAAGCCACGGCGAGCTATTAAATCACAAGTTTTGGCTGACTTCGTCGCTGAATAGACGGAAGCCGAACTCCCTAAAGAGTACGGCACATATTCAAACTGGATCATGCAGTTCGACGGCTCCAAAATGTTGGCTGGTTTGGGGGCTGGCGTTGTTTTGACGTCCCCAACAGGAGACACCGTTCAATACGTACTACAGATAATGTATACGGACTCCAACAACGCAGCCGAATATGAGGCCCTTCTACATGGTCTCCGGATGGCAGTATCCATGGGCATTCAACGCCTAGAGGTGCGCGGGGATTCAAACCTCGCGATATCCCAAATAAATGGAGACTTTGATGCCAAGGATCCAAAAATGGCCGCTTATCGCAATGCCATCCTAAAAATGTCAGCTCGGTTCGAGGGGCTCGAATTTCACCATGTTTTTCGGGAAAACAATCAGGCGGCAGATATCCTCGCCCGCATTGGCGCCAAACGCGACGCGGTCCCTCCCAACATTTTTCTGGAAAGGCTTTTCAAGTCATCCGTATCATGGGAAGGGGACACTGGTAACAACAGTCCGGACCCAGCCAAAATACCCGATATCGAACTCTCTGACACAATCGGAGGCTCCGCCACCGAAATAACACAATCAGCCCACGAAATAATGGCCATTATTGCCCCGTGGACAGAACCATTCCTGGCCTACCTAATTAGACAGGAACTTTCGGAGGACCAAAATGAGGCACGCTGCATAGTGCGGCGATCCAAGGCCTACAGGGTTCATGAGGGAGAATTGTACAAAAAAAGCGCTACCGGAGTCCTTCAAAGGTGCATCTCCGAAGAGGAAGGGTGGAATCTTTTGGCAGAAATTCACGCCGGACTCGGCGGTCATCACGCCGCAGCCCGGGCTCTTGTAAGCAAGGCCTTCCGCACAGGATTTTATTGGCTAACGGCCCGGAAAGATGCACAGGACTTGGTCCAACGTTGCGCCGGTTGCCAGCTCTTTGCAAATCAAAGCCACATGCCACCCACCGCCCTCCAAACGATCCCCATTACATGGCCCTTCGCGGTCTGGGGCTTGACATGGTCGGACCCCATAAAGGGGGAACCCTCAAGAAAAAAATACTTATTGGTCATGGTGGAAAAATTCGCCAAATGGATAGAGGCTAAACCGGTAAAAACAGCCGAATCTGGACCGGTGATAGATTTCATATCCGGGGTTGTACACCATTACGGCGTCCCCCACAGCATCATCACTGATAACGGCACGAACTTCACGGCCGATGAGGTAAAACTCTGGTGCAGCAAAATGGGCATCAAGCTTGATTACGCTTCGGTCTATCACCCATAAACCAACGGCCAAGTCGAACGAGCAAATGGTCTTATAATGAGCGGCATTAAACCCTGATTAGTGCGCTCCTTAACGGAGTTCGATACGCACTAGGTAGAGGAGCTCGACTCTGTACTATGGGGACTGCGGACCATGCCGAATCGTAGTACCGGATATACACCATTTTTCATGGTGTACGGCGCAGAGGCAGTCCTGCCCTGTGACATAATTCATGACTCACCTCGAGTGCGCATGTATGAAGAAAGAGAAGCCGAGCTCGATCGGCAGGAAAGTCTGGACACATTGGAGGAAGAGCGCGACGTAGCCAAAGCCCGTTCCGCATTTTATCAGCAACAGGCTCGCAGATACCAAAGTAGAGAAGTACGGGCCAAAACTTATAACGTTGGCGAACTAGTTCTACGGCTGCCGGATAAGAAAAAGAACAAGCTCGAGCCCAATTAGGAAGGTCCCTTCATTATCGACCAAGTTCTGACCGGTGGAGCGTACCGACTACGGGATGCATCGACCAGTCGACTCGAGCCGAACCCATGGAACGCAGCCAGGCTCTGAATATTCTACGCCTAGCTCCGGACTTTATGTTAGTCCCCTCCCTTTGTCCATTTCCTGCATATGCATCATCTGTCTTGTTTCCCTTCCTTTCTTTTATTTTTTCCTAGGACTTCAAGGGTCACCTTGTGCCTCAATCATACATCACAGATGCGCTAGCCGCACTCTTCATACCTGGGGGCTTCTCTCACGGAAGCTTAAATTATTTACCTGGGCCCCACGCCCAACACATGTGTTATACTTCCGCACGTACCTTTTTCACCATTATATGCATCGATATGACTTAAGTTTTGGCCAAGCTGGGTTGTCTGGCTCTTGTATTTATGCCCTACGTTCCCGTTAATTCGGCTAGGGCATAAGGGGATCACCTCTGCGATTGTTACCGCCGGGTCAGCCGGGCGTGTACCTCGGACTGGGTGAAGCCGAAAGCTAGCGTTCTTAAGAGAATATTCGATCGGTGAACAAAAGATGACTTTTATTTATTATCCATATCTGCCCCCCCAGACGTTTTCACTGCGCTTCTTGTCGCAGTCCGGACATGCACTTTAGGGCATGCCTACCCAGGGAAAGGAACCCCTAACGGAACTATTCTTTCTGGAAGATGTTTCTTACTACCCATGTAATATAACATAACTAGTTGGGCACTTGTCTGATAAAGCACTAATGACCCCTCGCCTGGTCTCCATGCATGCCCCGGTTCTTATATAACCGAGAGGGTATTCGGATACACTCCGGACTGTTGGGTCCCGAGGTTGAAGCGAAAAGGTCCGCCACGACAAACAATCTACAATCCGGCTAGAAGGCATCATATATGTCACTTTAAAATTACAGAGTCAATTTGACTGGTTGAATTCCTCTTCAATGCCATCCAGTAAGCTGTCTAGTCTACAGTCCTGTTGGGAATACTTTGCGGCCAATTCTACTTGGCCGTACACTAAACTCACAGGGATCTCCTTGCCGTCAGGCCCCACAGGTCTGACTTCGGCCATGTGGTTCGGGTCAGCCTTCGTATACCGTGTCTTCACCATTGCCCAAGCATCCCTGGCGCCCTGACGGCAGGCCGATATCTTCCATAATCGGAAGCGCCACCGTGCTCCTTTTAGCTTTTCTGCAAGCTCTGCAAGGCCTTCGGGTATGGAGACGGACGGCCACAAGGCCTGGGCAACGCCTCGCATCACCTGCCGAACTTGTTCGTGCAACTGTGCGAACTCGGGAAGAAGATCACCCGTGGAACCGGCCATCTCCTCGGCAGGATGACCTATTAGCATACCTACAGACATATCTCTGTCAGCCAGCTTCCTCGCCGAACTCTTTTTCAAAGTTCGTTCAAGCACTTACTAAATATGTCGCGTCGAAGCCGCCGATTCTCCTTAACAGAGTCCGACAGTTGGGCACGAACATCTTTTAGCTCCACGCCTAGCTTGGTGTTGGCATCTTGGAGATCATTCTTCTCCTGCCTCACCCTTGTAAGCACGCTCTCCCCGGCCTTCAGCTGGCGTATGAGTTGTTGCTTATCCGGATTCACTCCAGCATCATCTGCAATTTTATTGTCAGATCTGCATATAAAGCCGCACTTTTTTATGATACTTATCATTTGACGGATATGTTACTAGAGGGGGTCTCTTTGGGCTCCCCTGTTGCGGCCAGTGCGGCCTGAAGTTGGGCTTTGCACTCTTCCAGCTCCTGGGACAGTTGAGTATTCTTTTCTGTAAGAACCTACATAACAAATGATCCTTAAATCAGTTATCCTAACTGTTTGAAGTCTCAGGGGCTACTGATATATATAATCATCAAATTTTCTCACCCGTATGTCTTTTACATACTGCTCCGTGGCTCTGGCTAGACCATTTTGAGCGGCACGGGTGCGTGTCTCCCGAGTTGAAGGCATCCAATGCCTCTTGGGAGAAACAAGCATCTCGAAGAACAATCCGGCGACGCCTGTGGTTCATGGCACTTTCCACCTCGGAATGGGTGGTGGACAGTCTATCTGTATCCTCTGTCGGAGGAGCACCCGGCGCACGCCTTGTACTCGTTCTCACCTCTGAGTCCGGCCTTGGAGCCTGGCTTGTGGAGGCGCGATTGGTAGCCTCTCCGGGTATAGTCCGGCGAGCGCTCTTTTTCCTAAAAAGAAGGCATAGGCGTTAATTTGCCTCTGTAAGTAATATCTTGCAATAAAGACGGCGCGCCATACCGCTGCGCCGGTGCCTCAATCCGAACTGCGGATCTCTTCAGCCCGCCGGGCCTAGCGGCCCCTTGTTTGCTAGTTGCCACAGGTTCGGTCTTCTGCCCCGAGGACCTCCCCTGCAAAACATGGCTGTTATACGGCAATGAAAAAAAAGGAGCACAAGGACGGATCCCTTTTTAAGTGCTGGGACTTCGGTCTCAGTCACCTATGAGGCTGGAACTAGCCCAGGGTAGTCGGCCGTAATGGCCACCAAGGTATTGTCATTACTCCCTTGGTAAAATACCCCGTCGATCAGCTCCACGGATATATCCGGATCCTCCTGGGAGGCCGGGTCAAGGGACCGTCCAGGGTCCTTGGGCTATGGAGGAGGGTTGTTTATCTCCTTCACTGCCTGGCGCAACTCCTGCGATGAAATCGCTAGGATAAATACTTAAACTACGGGAATACAAAACAGATGGGCGAGAAAAAGTCTCCGCTTACCCAGCTCGGAGGATTGTACATTGAGAATCCGCCCTGCGGGTTGACATGGAGGAATTCCTCCTCTTCTCCCTTGTACAAAGTGGACAAGATCTTTATTAGGTCAGCAGCCGATCCCGGCCCTTTGCGGCCATGGCGGGTGGCGTCGTCCTCCCCGTTGAAATCCTACATGGGGTGGCCTCTATACTGGAGCGGCTGCACCCCCCGCATAATGCATATAGCCATGACCTCGATCATGGTCAATCCGGATCAAGCTAAAGAACTTATCCGGCTCATCAGATAAAGAATGTCCATGTCGTCTTCCTCCAGGGAGCTCCATGGACGCCAGCTCCGGCGCTTCTTCAAAGGGGCGTTGCCGAACTCGGGAAGGCCGATCCGAATAGGGTCCAGAAGCGGGACATCTTCTATATAAAACCATTCTGAAGGCCAGTCTTCGGACGTCTTCTTTGGGGTCCCGGACAGGTATCCGGTCCCGGCAATACGCCACACTTCGGCTCCGCCCACTTGATATATTGATCCCTTCTTAGAACGGGGCACAAGGCAAAACAACTTCTTCCACAGAGCGAAATGAGCCTCACAGCCCAAAAATAACTCGCAGAGGGCTACGAATCCCGTGATGTGCAGCAGGGAGGCAGGCGTAAGGTTGTGCAGCTGGAGGCCATAGAACTCCAGAAGCCCCCGGAGAAATGGATGAATTGGGAATCTGAGCCCTCTTACTAGATAAGGGATAAGGCATACCCACTCTCCCTTGGAGGGATTGGGACGGCTCTCTGCTTGCTCTCCGCCATTGTAGGTGGCAAGCCCGGCTCGAACCGGGACCAGATACGCTGGGGGAAGGATTCCCTTGGACTGAAGCATCACCAATTTGCTATGCGGGATGGAACATCTCTCCTAATCTCCAGGCTTGGAGCTAGGGGTGCGAGAGGAGGAGCTGCGTCGACCGGCCATGGTGGAATGGATCTCTGTCGGGTGCGCTCCGATGAAGACTCAGCAAGGGAGGATGATGTGATTTGGATCTGAATCCTCGTCTTTTTAAATAGGCGGCTCATTTACATAGCTAGGGGGTAAATGTGAAAACACCCTGGCTCTTCGCATCCGCTCGACACGTGGAAAGTGGCCATTATTGGGCTTAGAAGCCGAGGAGTACAAACCGTCACAAGGGACCGGGCATTATTTTGACAGGTACAGAGAATTTGGAGAGGAACCCGCCTTGCAATGCCGAAGATAATACTACACGCCGGACTCGTCATCATTGAAGCCCGGTTCGGGGGCTACTGAGGGAGTCCTGGATTAGGAGGTCTCCGGATAGCCGGACTATCTCCGCTGGCCGGACTGTTGGACTATGAAGATACAAGATTGAAGATTTCGTCTCATGTCCGGATGGGACTCTACTTGGCGTGGAAGGCAAGCTAGGCAATACGTATATGGATATCTCCTCCTTTGTAACCGACCTTGTGTAACCCTAACCCTCTCCGGTGTCTATATAAACCGAAGGGTTTTAGTCCGTAGGACAACAATCACAACATACAATCATACCATAGGCTAGCTTCTAGGGTTTAGCCTCTCTGATCTCGTGGTAGATCTACTCTTGTAATACACATATCTTCAATATTAATCAAGCAGGACGTAGGGTTTTACCTCCATCAAGAGGGCCGAACCTGGGTAAAACATCGTGTCCCCTGCCTCCTGTTACCATCCGGCCTAGACGCACAGTTCGGGACACCCTACCCGAGATCCGCCGGTTTTGACACCGACAGGCACCCTAATGGACACCAAGATTTCTCTTAGCCGTGTGCCGTGACCCCCTCCACAGTTTACTCCTCCGGTCATAGCGTCGTAGTGCTTAGGCGAAGCCCTGCGCGGATCACATCACCATCACCGTCACCACCTCGTCGTGCTGTCAGAACTCTCCCTCGACCCTCTACTGGATCAAGAGCTTGACGGACCTCATTGAGCTGAACGTGTGTTGAACACGGAGGTGCCGTACGTTCCTTACTTGGATCGGTTGGATCGTGAAGATGTTCGACTACATCAACCGCGTTAATCTAACGCTTCCGCTTTTGGTCTACGAGGGTACGTGGACACACTCTCCCCGTCTCGCTGCTATGCATCTCCTAGATAGATCTTGCGTGATCGTAAGAATTTTTTTGAAATTGCATGCTACGTTCCCAACAGTGGCATCTGAGCCAGGTGTATGCATAGATGATATGCACGAGTAGAACACAAAGAGTTGTGGGCGATAGTAGTCATACTGCTTACCACCAGCGTCTTACTTTGATTCGGTGGTATTGTTGGATGAAGCGGCCCGGACCGACATTACATGAGCGCGTTCATAAGACTGGTTATACCGACGTGCTTTGCACACAGGTGGCTGGCGGGTGTCTATTTCTGCAACTTTAGTTGAATCGAGTTTGACTATCGCCGGTCCTTGTTGAAGGTTAAAACAGCACACTCGATGAAAAGTCATTGTGGTCTTGATGCGTATGTAAGAACGGTTCTTGCTAGAAGCCCGTAGCAGCCACGTAAAACTTGGAACAACAAAGTAGAGGATGTCTAACTTGTTTTTGTAGGGCATGTTGTGATGTGATATGGTCAAGACGTGATGAGATATAAATTGCTGTATGAGATGATCATGTTTTGTGAAAGTTATCGGCAACTAGCAGGAGCCTTATGGTTGTCGCTTTATTGTATGAAATGCAATCGCCATGTAATTGCTTTACTTTATCACTAAGTGGTAGTGATAGTCGTAGAAGCAATAGTTGGCGAGACGACAACGACGCTACGATGGATATCAAGGTGTCAAGCCAGTGACGATGGAGATCATGATGGTGCTTTGGAGATGGAGATCAAAGGCACAAGATGATGATGGCCATATCATGTCTCATATTATGATTGCATGTGATGTTTATCCTTTATGCATCTTATTTTTCTTAGTACAGAGGTAGCATTATAAGATGATCCCTCACTAAATTTCAAGGTATAAGTGTTCTCCCTGAGTATACACTGTTGCTACAATTTGTCATGCCAAGACACCACGTGATGACCGGGTGTTATAAGTTCTGTGTTCACATACAACGGGTGCAAGCTAGTTTTGCACGTGCAGAATACTCGGGTTAAACTTGACGAGCCTAGTATATGCACATATGGCCTTGGAACACTGAGACCGAAAGGTCAAACGTGAATCATATAGTAGATATGATCAACATAGTGATGTTCACCATTGAAAACTACTCCATCTCACGTGATGATCGGACACCATTTAGTTGATATGGATCACGTGATCATTTAGATGACTAGAGGGATGTCTATCTAAGTGGGAGTTCTTTAGTAATATGAATAATTGAACTTTAATTTATCATGAACTTAGTACCTGATAGTTTTTGCATATCTATGTTGTTGTAGATCAATGGCCCGTGCTACCGTTCCCTTGAATTTTAATCCGTTCCTAGAGAAAGCTAAGTAGAAAGATGATGGTAGCAACTACACGGACTGGGTCCGTAACTTGAGGATTATCCTCATTGATGCACAGAAGAATTACATCCTGGAAGCACCGCTAGGTGCAAGACCCGCTGCAGGAGCAACTCCAGATGTTATGAACGTCTGGTAGAGCAAAGCTGATGACTACTCAATAGTTCAGTGTGCCATGCTTTACGGCTTAGAATCGGGACTTCAAAGACGTTTTGAATGTCATGGAGCATGTGAGATGTTCGAGGAGTTGAAGTTAATATTTCAAGCAAATGCCCGAGTTGAGAGATATGAAGTCTCCAACAAATTCTACAGCTGCAAAATGGAGGAGGATAGTTCTGTTAGTGAACACATACTCAGAATGTCTGGGTTCCATAACCACTTGACTCAGCTGGGAGTTAATCTTCTTGATGATGGTGTCATTGACAGAGTTCTTCAATCACTGCCACCAAGATATAAAGGCTTCGTGATGAACTATAATATGCAAGGGATGGAAAAGACAATTCCCAAGCTCTCCGCGATGCTAAAGGCTGCGGAGGTAGAAATCAAGAAGGAGCATCAAGTGTTGATGGTTAACAAAACCACTAGTTTCAAGAAAAAGGGCAAAGAGAAGAAGGGGAACTTCAAGAAGAACATCAAGCAAGTTGCTGCTCAAGGGAAGAAGCCCAAGGCTGGACCTAAGCCTGAAACTGAGTGCTTCTACTGCAAAGGGACTGGTCACTGGAAGCGGAACTGCCCCAAGTAGTTGGCGGATAAGAAGGATGGCAAAGTGAAAGGTATATTTCATATACATGTTATTGATGTGTACCTTACTAATGCTCGTAGTAGCACCTGGGTATTTGATACTGGTTCTGTTGCTCATATTTGCAACTCGAAACAAGGGATACGGATTAAACGAAGATTGGCTAAGGACGAGGTGACGATGCGTGTGGGAAATGGTTCCAAAGTCAATGTGATCGCCGTCAGCACGCTACCTCTACATCTACCGTCGGGATTAGTTTTAGACCTAAATAATTGTTATTTGGTGGCAGCGTTGAGCATGAACATTATATCTGGATCTTGTTTGATGCGAGATGGTTATTCATTTAAATCAGAGAATACTGGTTGTTCTATTTATATGAGTAATATCTTTTATGGTCATGCACCCTTGAGGAGTGGTCTATTTTTGTTGAATCTCGATTGTAGTGATACACATATTCATAATATTGAAGCCAAAAGATGCAAAGTTAACAATGATAGTGCAACTTATTTGTGGCACTGCCATTTAGGTCATATTGGTGTAAAGCGCATGAAGAAACTCCATGCTGATGGACTTTTGGAATCACTTGATTATGAATCACTTGATGCTTGCAAACCATGCCTCATGGGCAAGATGACTAAGACTCCGTTCTCCGGAGCAATAGAGCGAGCAACTGACTTATTGGAAATAATACATATTGATGTATGCCGTCCGATGAGTGTCGAGGCTCGCGACGGGTATCGTTATTTTTTGAACTTCACAGATGATTTGAGCAGATATGGGTACGTATATCTACTTAATGAAACATAAGTCTGAAACATTTGAAAAAGTTCAAAGAATTTCAGAGTGAAGTGGAAAATCATCATAATAAGAAAATAAAGTTTCTACGATCTGATCGTGGAGGTGAATATTTTAGTTATGAGTTTGTTCTTCATTTGAAACAATTTGGAATAGTTTTGCAACTCACACCACCTGGAACACCATAGTGTAATGGTGTGTCCGAACATCGTAACCGTACTTTATTAGATATGGTGCGATCTATGATGTCTCTTACCGATTTACCGCAATCATTTTGGGGTTATGCTTTAGAGACAACTGCATTCACGTTAAATAGGGTACCATCTAAATCCGTTGAGACGACGCCATATGAATTGTGGTTTGGCAAGAAACCTAAGATGTCATTTCTTAAAGTTTGTGGATGCGATGCTTATGTGAAAAAGCTTCAACCTGATAAGCTCGAACCTAAATCGGAGAAATGTGTATTCATAGGATACCCAAAGGAGACTGTTGGGTACACCTTCTATCATAGATCTGAAGGCAAGATATTCGTTGCTAAGAATGGATCCTTTCTAGAGAAGGAGTTTCTCTTGAAAGAAGTGAGTGGGAGGAAAGTAGAACTTGATGAGGTAATTGTACCTTCTCCCGAAATAGAAAGTAGTTCATCACAGAAATCAGTTCCAGCGATGCCGACACCAATTAGTGAGGAAGTTAATGATGATGATCATGAAACTTCAGATCAAGTTACTACCGAACCTCGTAGGTCAACCAGAGTACGGTCCGCACCAGAGTGGTATGGTAATCCTGTTCTGGAGGTCATGTAACTTGACCATGATGAACCTATGAACTATGAGGAAGCGGTGATGAGCCCAGATTCCACGAAATGGCTTGAGGCCATGAAATCTGAGATGGGATCCATGTATGAGAACAAAGTGTGGACTTTGGTTGACTTGCCCGGTGATCGACAAGCCATAGAGAATAAATGGATCTCCAAGAAGAAGACAGATGCTGACGGTAATGTTACTGTCTACAAAGCTCGACTTGTTGCGAAAGGTTTTCGACAAGTTCAAGGAGTTGACTATGATGAGACCTTCTCACCCGTAGCAATGCTTAAGTCTGTCTGAATCATGTTAGCAATTGCCGCATTTTATGATTATGAAATCTGGCAAATGGATGTCAAAACTGCATTCCTTAATGGATATCTTAAATAAGAGTTGTATATGATGCAACCAGAAGGTTTTATCGATCCTAACGGTGCTAACAAAGTGTGCAAGTTCCAGTGATCCATTTATGGACTGGTGCAAGCATCTCGGAGTTGGAATATACGCTTTGATGGTGTGATCAAAGCATATGGTTTTATACAGACTTTTGGAGAAGCATGTATTTACAAGAAAGTGAGTGGGAGCTCTGTAGCATTTCTAATATTATATGTGGATGACATATTGTTGATTGGAAATAATACATAATTTCTGGATAGCATAAAAGGATACTTGAATAAGAATTTTTCAATGAAAGACCTCAGTGAAGCTGCTTATATATTGGGCATCAAGATCTATAGAGATAGATCAAGACGCTTAATTGGACTTTCACAAAGCACATACCTTGATAAAGTTTTGAAGAAGTTCAAAATGGATCAGTCAAAGAAAGGGTTCTTGCCTGTGTTACATGGTGTGAAGTTGAGTCAGATCAATGCCCGACCACTTCAGAAGATAGAGAGAAAATGAAAGTCATTCCCTATGCCTCAGCCATAGGTTCTATCATGTATGCAATGCTATGTACCAGACCTGATGTGTGCCTTGCTATAAGTTTAGCAGGGAGGTACCAAAGTAATCCAGGAGTGGATCACTAGACAACGGTCAAGAACATCCTGAGATACCTGAAAAGGACTAAGGATATGTTTCTGGTTTATGGAGGTGACAAAGAGCTTGTCGTAAATGGTTACGTCGATGCAAGATTTGATACTGATCCGAATGACTCTAAGTCACAAACCGGATACGTATTTATATTGAATGATGGAGCTGTAAGTTGGTGCAGTTCCAAGCAGAGCGTCGTGGCAGGATCTACGTGTGAAGCGGAGTACATAGCTGCTTCGGAAGCAGCAAATGAAGGAGTTTGGATGAAGGAGTTCATATTCGATCTAGGTGTAATACCTAGTGCGCCGGGTCTAATGAAAATCTTTTGTGACAATACTGGAGCAATTGCCTTGGCGAAGGAATCCAGATTTCACAAGAGAACCAAACACATCAAGAGAAGCTTCAATTCCATCCGCAATCAAGTCAAGGAAGGAGACATAGAGATTTGAAAAATACATACGGATCTGAATGGTGCAGACCCGTTGACTAAGCCTCTCTCACGAGCAAAACATGATCAACACCAAGACTCCATGGGTGTTAGAATCATTACTATGTAATCAAGATTATTGACTCTAGTGCAAGTGGGAGACCGAAGGAAATATGCCCTAGAGGCAATAATAAAGTTGTTATTTATATTTCCTTATATCATGATAAATGTTTATTATTCATGCTAGAAGTATTAACCGGAAACTTAGTACATGTGTGAATACATAGACAAACAGAGTGTCCCTAGTATGCCTCTAGTTGACTAGCTCAGTAATCAAAGATGGTTAAGTTTCCTGACCATAGACATGTGTTGTCATTTGATGAACAGGATCACATCATTAGAGAATGATGTGATGGACAAGACCCATATGTTAGCTTAGCATAATGATCGTTTAGTTTTATTGCTATTTCTTTCTTCATGACTTATATATATTCCTCTGACTATGAGATTATGCAACTCCCGAATAACGGAGGAACACCTTGTGTGCAATCAAACGTCACAACGTAACTGGGTGATTATAAAGATGCTCTACAGGTGTCTCCAAAGGTGTTTGTTGAGTTGGCATAGATCAAGATTAGGATTTGTCACTCCGTGTATCAGAGAGGTATCTCTGGGCCCTCTCGATAATGCACATCACTATAAGACTTGCAAGCAAAGTGACTAATGAGTTGGTTGCGGGATGATGCATTACGAAACGAGTAAAGAGACTTGCCGGTAACGAGATTGAACTAGGTATGAGGATACCGATGATCGAATCTCGGGCAAGTAACATACTGATGACAAAGGGAATAACGTATGTCGTTATGCGGTTTGACCGATAAAGATCTTCGTAGAATATGTAGGAACCAATATGAGCATTGAGGTTCTGCTATTGGTTATTCACCATAGATATGTCTCAGTCATGTCTACATAGTTCTCGAACCCATAGTTTGTTCGAAGTCCCAGATGAGATCGCGGACATGACAAGGAGTCCCGGAATGGTCGAGAGGTAAAGATTCATATATTGGAAGGTTATATTCGGACATCGGAATGGTTCCGAGTGATTCGGGTATTTTATCGGAGTACCAAGGGGTTACCGGACCCCCCCCCCCCGGGAGAAATCATGGGCCTCATGGGCCATGGGAGAGAAGAGGGGACAACCCACAAGGGAGAGGCGCTCCCCCCCCAAGGCAAGTCCGAATAGGAAGGGAGGGGGCGCGACCCCCCTTTCCCTCTTCCTCTCCTCTCCTTCCCTCTTTCCCCCTCGGTTGGAAGAAAAAAGTGGGGGGCGGGGACATGGAATTATTGGACCCGAGCTCAAATGAGCTCACTATCCTGGGCGTTCAGTACTACATATGGATATGGGCCATTTCTTTATACAATTGCTCGTGGGCTGCTGGAAAAGGGTCACTGTTGAGAAATACGTATGCGGTGGGCTGACAGACGTTCGACTGAGACAAGGCAAGTCATGGACCACAATCGTCGTGCATGTCTGATCCGTGGATCAGGTTGTTGCCTTTTCCGGTTGGTGGGGTCAGGGGGAAATGAATGCACCGTCTAGTGTCTTCTCGGCCTATTGCAGGTTGGGGCTGGAGCCGTCGAGAGAAGGCGAGCCGGCAGCAAGCCGGCGACCATGGAGTTCTTGATGCAGTCCATATGCGGGTATGTAAATCCTTCTTTTTCCCGTGGTTTAGTCCCTGGATTAGTGATCTGTATTTACTGCTTGAGATGGATTTGGTTCCTCATCGAATAGATCCACTTTCCTGGAGGAGGTAGGCGAGAGTATGGTGCCACCTCCCGTGCCGGAGCAGCAAGCAGCAACTGCCAGATCAGGGTGTGGTGGAGCAGGCACCGGCGATGATAGATGGATTGGTGGCGGAGCAGGGTGCGGGGGAGCTGGCACCGGTGGATGGCAGCGCGGATGCTCAGATCTTGGCAGTCGCTGACGCGGCGGCGGAAAGGAGGGAGAGCTCTCCCCGGCTTTGGAACTGTCAACTGGAAAGATGAATCCCCGAGCCCCTGGGTGGAACAAAAGGTTAGTGATGTATTTGATCATGCATTCAATTTGGAGCAGGATAAAATGAGTCATAGTTTTGCTCAATTAGTGTATGGATTATGACAGAATAGGAAGGAAAATCATATTTTTGCAGGATTTAAAAAATTCAGGGTGAGTTTAGAAAAATTAACTGCTGGATTTGAAGAACTAGGGCATAAGATGCACTTAGTTAGTATGATATGATGGTTGAAACCTTGGAAAATAATTTCATAGTTGCATGCTTTCGCAAGGTTGACGATTGGAGCTGCAGCACCTTGCCCAAACCCGCGTCAATTCATTTGAGAAGGCTGTCAGGAGCTTTGTTGGGAACCCAGCTGATAATGTGATTACATTAGTTATTGGCACTAGATTTGACTCGGTGGGTGAGGCGTATGACTTCTAGAATTTTTACTCATGGGACAAGGGCTTTGGCATTTGATACTATAAGAGCCAGCTGAATATGGAGAGGACAAAATGCATGCAGGAAATAGTTTGTGGGTGCGCGGTGAGTATGAATTTTTGCTTGGTACTACTTCAACGAATCAATTGAGTTGATAAGGTTGTCAAGAATTACTAACTGACGAAATTTGGTAAACATTTTGCAGGTGACAGCTGGTGTCGAGAACACAGGGTCCAAGCTTACAGTGAAGGTAGAATCAAGAATCTGATGTGGGCAAGTGGGCGCAGCATGCTGTAGTACTCCTTCTTTGGGTATGTCATAACATTCGACAGAACATATAGTACCAACCTATATGACATGCCTTTCGTCCTATTTGTTGGGGTTAACAAACACTTCCAGAGTGTGCTTATGGCTGGTGCTCTTGTTTGCGACGAGACCTAAGAGAGTTTCAAGTGGGTTTTTTCAGAATTCCAAAGAATGATGGGTGGTTCTCCACTCGTGACCATACTTGCAGGCATTATCTCTATTTGGAAAAATGATGAATCCTCCTTCTGTACTGTCGGTACATACTGCTGCACACTTGGCACAATATCACAGAAAGACAGTATGCACAACAACCCGTACGCGTAAAGGCACTTCACCATGTACATGCATGCGATGGAGCTGGTCAGGCTCGGTGACACCAGTGTGGAAGTGTACAATCGGTTGATGGACCTCTTCAAGTCGAACTTGTCAGTAATGTTGCCGTACACAGAAATTAGAGATGGTCTTGGTCTAGAGGATAGGCTTGCAGACAGAAAAGGGAGCTGTGGTGAACCAATCAAACCCAATGATAGTAGTAAGAGAACAGAACCACAGTGGGCAGCAAGCTATGGCTGATTTTGGAGAGACTGACTCGATGTCAAGGACAAGCAACTGCTTGGACAGGCTTCTGGCACCAGCGAAAAGGAAGGAGATGGGTCGGCCAACAGCGAGAATCTCCATATGAAGGACTTAGCAAGAGGACCAGATTTTGCACCATATGCCGTACGCAAGCACGCAAGGGAACAGCTTGTCCAGACCGTGGCGACATCCCAAAGCAGCCTCGGAAGCCTGGTAGATGCAAAAACTATGGTGTCGAGGGCCATCAACGGAGCAACTGCACTAAGGCAATGGAACTTAAGGATGCCAGGAGGAATGTAGTAGCCAAATAGGAATGAGAGTTAAGCAAAGTAACTTGTTTGTTAGGGTCTGTACTATGTAACATTCTTGTTGATGTTGTCAGTTAGGATCTGAACAAAGGGTTTCAACTCTTTTACGTTATGTCTGTTTTCAGGTTCAGTCATAGATGTGATACATCAATGCTGTTAACCTTTGATGTCCTCTGTTTCATAATTGCATGTTGCCTTCCATGAGCTTTTGACTATTTTTTGTTCAGCCCTCTGTCGCTACTTGTATATATTGTCGCATTAAAATTTCTTGATTGATTAGAAGAGCTTCTTTGTGGTGGTGGTGCCATTATTGTTTATAAATTTTTTATGTAGGTAAAAATGCTTTGGTATTGACGTCATGTAATTAGATGTAGCAGTGACAACTCGTACGCCAATGAGAGAGATGGAGCTAGCTTCAGCCTTATTTTGAACTAATCTCAGGGGTAAGATTTGAGCACACAGATCTCAGGTGTACTAGGAGATGGAGCGATCCATTTGTGATGCGTATGATGTTATTTTGATAGGGGTCACTGAAGGAGTCTTGGACTAAGGGGTCCTCGGGCGTCCGGCCTGTTAGCCATGGGCCGGACTGATGGGCTGTGAAGATACGAAGACCGAAGACTGCACCCGTGTCCAGATGGGACTCTCCATGGCGTGGAAGGCAAGCTTGGCGACCAAATATGTAGATTCCCTTCTTTGTAACCGACCTTGTGTAACCCTAGATCCTTCCGGTGTCTATATAAACCGGAGGACTTAGTCCGGATAGGGGATATTCATGATCATAGCCATACAAGCTAGACCTCTAGGGTTTAGCCATTATGATCTCGAGGTAGATCAACTCTTGTAATACTCATATTCATCAATATCAATCAAGCAGGACGTAGGGTATTACCTCCATAGAGAGGGCCCGAACCTGGGTAAACATCGTGTCCCTTGTCTCCTATTACCATCGACCTTATACGCACAGTTCGGGACCCCCTACCCAAGATCTTTCGGTTTTGACACCGACATTGGTGCTTTCATGAGAGTTCCACTGTGCTTTCGCCGAAAGGTTTGATGGCTCCTTCGATCGTCAATAATGACGCTGTCCAAGGAGAAACTTTCCTCCCTGGACAGATCTTCGTGTTCGGCGGCTTCACACTATTGGCCAACTCGTTTGGCCATCTGGAACAGATCGAAAGCTATGCCCCTGGCCATCAGGTCAGATTTGGGAGCTTGAACTACGTTGCGGACATCCATGGAGACTTGATATTCACCGGATTCGAGACCGCGGCAGCCGCTCCCGGTCACCCCGATGATCATGACCTAAATCTGCCATCTGGCCGCATCCAGGAGATTGCTCCTATAACCGCTCTGGCCCTA
This sequence comes from Triticum urartu, assembly GCF_003073215.2. Lineage (NCBI taxonomy): Eukaryota > Viridiplantae > Streptophyta > Magnoliopsida > Poales > Poaceae > Triticum > Triticum urartu. The sequence goes on from NC_053028.1 coordinate 452,621,442, forward strand.
GATCCGGAGCAAGCCACGCCATCCAAGGACGGGAGGATCAACCTCACTACGGAGGCAACAGATTCCACAGCGTTGGAGCCGCACATAGACTTAACCTCTCACGACGTTTTTGTCAGCGGAACCCCGGACTCGTCTCCGGTTGTAAGTTCTGAACCACGTGAGCCCACCGACGCCGAGCTTGATCATTTGTCGATCTTCGAATTCAGCGACGCAGACACCTTCTAGCACTCGCCTTTGGGCAATGCGCTAAACTCATTAAAAAACATGTCCTTGGCGGAGGACTAACAGCCGAACTATATCCGGCTCGAACTAGGGGCTGACGGCGGAGAATTTTCCTTCCCACCCGCCACCCACTTCATAGCCACGATCGAGGATTTGACCGACAAACTTGATTACGACTCCGAAGACATCGACGGTATGGACGACGATGCCGGAGAAGAAGAGGCCCAGAACCCGCCGTTCACCGGACACTGGACGGCCACTTCCTCGTATGATGTATACATGGTGGATGCACCAAAGGAGAACAGCGGCGAGGACAAGGAAGATCCAGCTAAGGATAAACCTTTTGAAATACAGTTCAAGCGTCGGCGGCAGCGGCACCGCTCTAAGTCACGCCGCGGTAAAGACAGGAACACCGGCACAGGAGAAGATAATTCTCCAGAAGGTGCCAAAGACAACGAAGACCCCGTTGAAACAGCTAATGAACAAGATGAACGGGAAGATGGGTAGGCTAGCCCTGGCAAGGAGGCCACGCACGAAGATTCGGAGGACGATAATTACCTTCCGCTCTCCGAGGACGAGGTGAGCCACGGCACCGAGGATTTCATCGTGCCTGAGGAACCTCTTGAGCAAGAGCGCTTCAAGCGCCAGCTAATCACCACTGCAAGGAGCCTGAAAAAGAAGTAGCAGCAGCTTCAAGCTGACCAAGATCTGCTCAATGATAAATGGACCGATGTCCTAGCAGCCGAAGAATACGGCCTCAAGCGCCCAACCAAAAGCTACCCAAAGCACAAATTGCTACCTCAGTTTGATGAGGAGGCGCTGAAATACATACCTCCATCGTATAATACGGCTCACCAGCCACCACGTGGCCGAGACAAAATGACAACTCACGCCGAACACCAGCCAGCCCCGCCGCAGCGCACAGGTAGAGGTAAATTAGCCCACGGTCATACATATGACCTTCGGCAAAACCTGAACAATAAAGCATGACATACTAGATCAATCTATGGATCACGAGGGCGTGCCTCAACACGCGACGACGGTCACCTATTCGGACGTGATAAACTTAGTCATGCTTGGACCGAAAACCACAGACGGACTCCATCAGAGCTATGTAGCGATACAGCCCGATATAGAGGCGCCGCACACCCTCATTGCTTCACTGATGAGGTCCCGGATCATGAATTCCCAGAAGGGTTCAATTCCGTGAATATAGAATCATACGATGGAACCACGGACCCCGCAGTGTGGATCGAAGACTTCATTCTCCATATTCATATGGCCCGTGGCGATGACCTCCACGCCATCAAATACCTCCCTTTAAAACTCAAGGGGCCATCTCGGCACTGTCTCAACAGTCTGCCTGCAAATTCTATTGGCAGCTGGGAGGACTTGGAAGAGGCCTTCCTAGATAACTTCCAAGGTACATATGTTCGACCTCCGGACGTTGATGACTTAAGCCATATAGTTCAACAGCCCGGAGAGTCCGCCAGGAAATTCTGGACTAGGTTCTTAGCTAAAAAGTACCAAATCGTCGATTGTCCGGATGCCGAAGCCCCAGCAGCCTTCAAACACAGCATCCGCGACGAATGGCTTGCTCGCCACCTCGGCCAAGAAAAGCCAAAATCCATGGCAGCCCTCACGACACTCATGACCCGCTTTTGTGCGGGCGAGGACAGTTGGTTGGCCCATAGCAAAAACAATGCAAGTGACGCCGGCACCCCTGAAGCTAAAACTAGCAAAGACAAGTCTCGACGCAACAGATACAAGCGTCGAAACAATAGTGATAACACCGAGGACACGACAGTCAATGCCGAATTCAGAGGCCCCAAGTCCGGTCAGCCGAAGAAGACATTCCAAAAGAACAATTCAGGCACATCCAGCTTGGACCGCATACTCGATTGTCCGTGCCAGATTGATGGCACCCCAGACAAGCCACCCAATCATACAAATAGAGATTGTTGGGTTTTTAAACAGGCCGGCAAATTAAACGACGAGAATAGGGAAAAGGGATCGCAAAGCGAGGACGATGACGAAGAGCCCCAGCAACTGAACACAGGGGGACAGAAGAAGTTTCCCCCTCAGGTCAAAACGGTGAACATGATATACGCTACCCACATCCCTATGAGGGAGCGCAAGTGTGCGCTCACGGACGTCTACGTGATAGAGCCAGTCGTCCCAAAATTTAATCCATGGTCGTCATGCCCGATCACCTTCGATCGCCGGGATCATCCGACCAGTATCCGTCACAATGGCTCGGCCGCACTGGTCTTAGACCCAATAATTGATGGGTTCCGCCCGACTCGCATCCTTATGGACGAAGGTAGCAGCCTTAATCTGCTCTATCAGGATATAGCGCGAAAAAATGGGCATTAACCCATCTCGGATCAAGCCCACCAGGACTACCTTCAAAGGAGTCATACCAGGTGTAGAGGCCCGCTGTACGGGCTCAATCACACTAGAGGTTGTCTTCGGATCTCCGGACAACTTTCGAAGCGAGGAGCCAATCTTCAATATTGTCCCCTTTCACAGCGGCTATCACGCACTGCTCGGACGAACCACGTTTACTCGATTCAACGCAGTACCACACTATGCTTATCTCAAGCTCAAGATGCCCGGTCCATGCGGCATCATAACAGTCAACGGAAATACGGAACGCTCCCTCCGTACAGAAGAGCACACAGCTGCCTTAGCAGCAGAAGTATAGAGCGACCTTCTCAAGCAGAACCTTAATTCGGCTGCCGAGCCCACGGACACCGTTAAGAGGGTCCGAACTACTCTGCTGCAGGAGAGCTCGGCTCGTCAGGAGATCTACTAGCAATCTGGCCTCCGTCGCAGTTCCGATCAAGTGGTGGAACTCGTGCCACGTGTACATAACTACGCACACGAAATCCCATGGGCATCAACGGAGGCATGGCTAGCTTGTGGTCCGTAGTACGGCTCAACCAACGTCGGATACACATATACTTTAATTTTTACTTGTTTCCTTTTCAGGTCTCAATCCCACAGGCACCATCTGATGGCCTGGTCATCGATCCTCTTGAAGGATAAACACACCAAGACGGCGAGAAACGCAGACATATGGGGGACCTTTTGGGTGATTCCGTTAACGATAACTTTCCTATTTTTCAGGTCCCACATGCAGCTCTCCCTTGGTTTCGGCATGTCGAATAGCCTATTGCTTATCGCACTACCTGTATCAATGCGCTTTGACGTACTAATTAAATTACAATGAGAACAGTTTGCGGCAGGAGCTGTAGGACTCCAGCTTTTTACCTTTGTACCTTTTCTGGGTTTTTTCCAGCTCCCCTGTGGATAATCCTATCAGGTAGCACCCGTACACTTTGGTACGCTTGATGTTTGCCAGGGGCTTCATAGCACTCCACATTATGACAACAAAAGTCCGAACACTTTTTATAAGTACAGTTCGGCACCCCGAATTTAGCATTATATGCATTGGCTCCGAATCATGTCTTTGGTTAATAGTTGGGTTGCCCGGCTCCTGTGCTTGCTACCTTACGTTCCACCATATCGGCTAAGGTAGTAAAGGGATAAGTACTGCGATTGTGCCTTGGTTTATCCAAAGGAGCACCTCAGTAGAGAAAACCAAAAACCGATTGTCATGATGCGGCGAGAGCCGGTCAGCTGTTCGGAGGTTCCAAATCGTTGGAGATTTATTCCGCATTACGCGAAGGATTGGTACTTCTCGATTAGATGCTTAAAGCACTCTAGTTTGGATACTAGGGGCTGCGCCCATGTTTTTATTGTCGCACTCCTATGGCTAAGTGAGGGCGTTACAGCCGCATAGTCTTGTTGCCTGGTTCGTTGCACTAAAAAACTCCTTCAAGGACCATCTAATTGGATCAAGATTGTTTAGATTCCATCCCGAACACCCCCGTACTACCTACGTGGGGGCAGCAGCCGACGACTGGTTAATCCAATTTCATGCAACACGGCCGCACAGGAAGTAAAAATTTAAAAACATAATAAGCATTATATTGCATAAACATTTTGTTTCATCGTACAAGGCAGAGGGAGCTCGAATACGTTCATTCAAAGATGGTGTCCTTCGCACAATGATCCGCAACAATGCGGGGTCCCTCTAAGACATCGCCGACGTATCGCTCACGTGTGCGGTGCTCCTTGCCCTCCGGCGGGCCCTCGGTCGCTAGCTTGACAGCGTCCAGCTTCGCCCACCAAACCTTGCAATAAGAGAAGGCTAGACGCGCGCCCTCGATGCAGACGGACCGCTTGACGACATCCAGCCGAGGACAAGCATCTACCAGCTTCTTCACGAGGCCGAAGTAGCTGCTGGGAATAGCTTCGGCTGGCCACAGCCGGATTACCATATCCTTCATGGCCAGTTTGGCCATCCTGTGCAGCTCGACCAGCTGTTTCAGCTGATCGCTGAAGGGTACCGGATGTTCTGGCGTGCAATATTACGACCAGAACAGCTTCTCCGTGGAGCTCCCTTCTTCGGCTCGAAAGAACTCCGCAGCGTCGGTCACACTGCGTGGCAGATCAGCAAAGGCTCCTGGAGAACTCCGAATTCGGGTTAGTAAAAGAAATTTCCTCTTCACATTCCTACTTTGCATATTGAATGCCTTACCCGCCGCGATCTTCTTGGCCTCCTGGATCTCATGGAGGGCGTCCTGGGCTTCAATCTGGGCCGCCTCTGCACTCTCACGAGCCTTGACAAGTTCGGATTCTTGAGCTGACGCATTGTGCTCCAAGGTCTCGCACTTCCTCACCACGTCCTGGAGCTCCTGTTGGATTTGTTGACCCGGGCCTTGAGCCTTTTACGGGCGGCATGCTCCTTGACAGCCTTCCCCTCGGCTTTGACCAGAGCCGTTTTCAGGGCCTCGACCTCGGTCATCGCCTCTGTTCACATCATGGTATTCAGATCATTGCATATCATTTCCCCATTTTCTTTTTTTCTCAAATCCATAATAGGTTATTACTTACCTTATTTTTCCTGGAGCTGCCTCTTCACCTGGCCCAACTCCTCCTCGGCCTCCGCCAATTTCTGCTTTAGTCCAGAGACTTCGGCAGTATGCGAGGCCGCGGCCAACAACGATGGCTGCACATACATTTTAGACAGATTTAGTTAGTTTCCTGCAATAGGAAATTGATCCTCTGTCTGGTTTTTTATTTTCAAACACCGGACAATGTCTTAGGGGCTACTGTTTATATTGGGATTTTCTCCTTTTTTGCGCTGCTTACCTCAAAACCTGTCAACAGGCTGCTGCAAGCTTCGGTTAGTCCGCTTTTGGCAGATCGAACCCTTTTGATTACCGTGCCCATAAGGACACGATGCTCATCCACAATGGAAGCGCCACGCAGCGCTTCCAGCAGATTATCCAGTGCCCCTGGTTGGACAGGGGTCACCGGGGGAACGGGCATCCCCCTTCTTTCGAAGGAGGTCGCGTGCTGGATTCTGGAGCAGCCTCGGTCTCCGGAATTGAGTCCGGCTGAGGGTCGAACTGAGTATGGCCCTTCCCACCAGTCTCCACGGGGATTGATTCTCCTTGGTGTCCGGCGATGGGGATTTCGCCTTCTGGCGCCTCCTGATCCTCTCCCCCGCCTGGAACAGTCCTTCGGGATAGTACCTCTACATCATCCTTGGCTTTGGGGGAGTGAGCGGCTGGCGGTGAGTCACCGGCCATCGCCTTGGAATCCAGCGGGCCTCCTAACGAGGATCGCGGGGAGCTGTTGTGGGCTGGACTACAATAACATAATCAATCATGTTAATACAATAAGAGGGATACACTTTATGGGAGGATATAAGTGTTAGCACTTACGATGCGGCCCGAGGCTTAGTGCGGGGGCGTCTCTCCGGACTGTTGTCGACGTCCCATGCGGAGTTATCCATGAGGGAGCCTTCCCCTTCTTGGGCACCTCCGCCTACAGAGTTGTGGAGGCCGCCCTCTTCTTCCTCCCCCCATCAGGGGGAGAGTCGCTTTCCTCCTCCTCGTCATCGTCTTCGGCGGTAGGGGAACGGGTCTTGTCTTCGGGCGTCACGTCCAAAGTGCCCCTGCGGCGGGGGCCACTCCGAACCCCCTTGGCCTTTCATGTGTCTTTCTTTTCTGGTGCCTTGTAAGGCGCCGGCTCCAGCATCTTCGCTAAGCGCGGGATGACTGGTTCTTCAGGAAGGGGAGCCGGACACCGGATCTGATTCGCCTTCTTCAACCAGTACTGAAAAAGCAACGATAATAATAGCTTAGACATCACCCTTGAAACAAGCAAGTAGGGGATGTGTTGAAAATAATATACCTCCTTGGGGAGGTGATTTATGTCATGACCACAGTCCGAATCTGTGGCCGGCGGTATCTCGTTGCCTTTGAAGAGCAACTTCCAGGCATGTTTGTGAGCTGTTTCAAAGAGCCTCACCAAAGTGTGGTGTTTTTTCGGGTTGAAATCCCATAGAGGGCAGCTTCGGCTCTGGCAGGGGAGGATCCGGCGCACCAGCATCACTTGGATTACGTCGACAAGCTTGATGTCCCTATCAATCATGCTTTGAATGCGCGTTTGCAGCGCAATTAGCTCGTCTGACAAACACCAGTTCGGGCTCTTCTCGACCCAGGAAGTGAGTCGCACGGGAGCGCCGGAGTTGAATGCGGCAGCCGCGGCCCAGGCGGCGCCGCGGGGTTCAGTGATGTAGAACCATTGTTTCTGCCATTCCTTGACAGACTCCACGAATGTGCCTTTTGGCCAAGAGACATTGGTGAGCTTGCTCACCATGGCGCCCCCACACTCTGCGTGATGTCCATCCACCACCTTGGGCTTCACGTTAAAGGTTTTGAGCCACAGCCCGAAGTGGGGATGGATGCGGAGGAAGGCCTCGCACATGACGATGAACGCCGAGATATTGTGGAAGGAGTCCGGGGATAGATCATGGAAGTCTATTCCGTAGTAGAATATTATCCCACGGACGAAGGGGTGGAGTGGAAACCCTAGCCTGCGGAGGAAATGGGGGAGGAACACTACCCTCTCATCGAGCTTCGGTGTGGGAATGATTTTTCCTTGGGCTGGAAGATGGTGGGTGATTTCCTTCGCCAGGTACCCGACCGCCCGAAGCTCAGCGATGTCCTCCTCCTTGACGGGGGAAGCCATCCACTTGCCTTGACCTCCGGATCCGTACATGGTTGAGTGTTTTCTCGAGTGGGGAACAGATGAGAACTTGGGCGCTGGAGCTCAAGAGTGGAAAGGTAGGAAGAAGGCGTGGTGGAAGAAGGAGGAATCTTACCTCCTTATAAGGGTAGTGAATATTGAACGCCACCCCACTCGCCTCAAAATTCACCTGTTCCCAAGGGCTGCGTAAACGGCACGGTTGAGTTACCCACGCCCGTATTGATGAGAATCCAGTAATAAGGGGACACAATCTCTGCTTTGACAAGACGTGCCAATGGCAATCGCATCTCGAAACATGGAGCGGTAGGCAAAAAACGGTTCAAAATTATGACCGGATGGACGTGATGTCATGTTGTAAAAGTTGTCAGCGGATTGAACTCGTGTATTATTATATTCTCTCTACAGTTGTGTGTGGTGTGTGTTACAGGTCCGGACACGATCAATTCGTCCGAAGACTATTCTAGAGCTCGGAAGGAGGAACCCGCCTTGCAATGCCGAAGACAGCACTACGCGCCCGATACCTTGTCATTGAAGCCAGGTTCAGGGGCTACTGAGGGAGTCCTGGACTAAGGGTCCTCGGGCGTCCGACCTGTTAGCCATGGGCCGGACTGATGGGCTGTGAAGATACGAAGACCGAAGACTGCACCCGTGTCCATATGGGACTCTCCATGGCGTGGAAG